>NC_068423.1:16022151-16089651 GCF_023373465.1 Oncorhynchus keta
AGAGAGGGAGAGATGGAGAGGGAGAGATGGAGAGCGAGAGAGGGAGACAGAGAGAGAGAAATTAATAAACAGTTATAACCAGCCCCACCTTGTAGTCGACGTACACGTGGAAATATATATATATATTTTTAATTCCCCTTTCCCCTTCTGTTCAATCTAGAGATAATCTAGAGATAACTGTTTGCACGGGCGGCGTCTCAATCCACCACATCCGCCGATGTCGGTTGTTTTGCTCTACGATGCCCACAAGCCTTACAAAACTTTTGAAGGTAACCCGTAACCAGTGAATAAAATTAATGGCCTTATGTAAGTATTTTAGTGGCAACAAAGAAAGGGGTTAAATATGGGGGGGGGGCGGATAACAATCTGGTCATTCTTATATCTCTCAGATATAGGACAGGCACTTCTAAACATTGAAGATGAAAATGTTTTCCAATGTGCTTCTATGGAGTATTAGAGGCAATGCCAAATGCAATGTTTCATCCAATATTTTAAATACATTTTTTTAAATGATACTGTTCCTACATGGGTCCTAATATTCTAAATCAATTATCTAAATGATTCTTGGAGTGACCATCTTAAAAAAAAAAAAAATGCCATATGTTACCCCTATGCCCTTTGGGGTTTTTAAGATAAGATCTCCTTGCTACAAATAAATACCCATTTCATTTTTCCACATGACCAAACATGTTACCATCCTCTCAAAATGTGCTTGCTCTGCAACTGGACTGATTACCTGATTATACAAATGGCCTGCATGATTTCACTAAGTTTCCCCATCCACTGCTAATGTACCCCTGGTGTATGTTAGATCTCTCTGAGAGGTAAACACATCATGGTAACGTGTCGGAGGGAATCACAGAGGTCAGAGCAGTCGGTTCGATGCGCTTATTTGTGAGGAGAAATTGAATTACAGGGTCACATGAGACTTAAATTCTTCAAATGGAACAAGCTAAATACGGATGATTTCCTAGACCCTCTCAACCCCATCCCTTGTGTTAAGTTCCTAATCCTGAGGTAAAATGTGATCGACCAAAGACATAGTAATTAGATCAGATTGAATGGTTTTCAATTACTAGGAAGTTGACGATGAATCAAAAATACGGTGTCCATATTTAGACAGTCTCACTCCCAGCAGAACTCCGGTTCATTGCTGCTATTGAGCCAAAAGCACAATGGACATTGAAGTCATTGTGTGGCAACAGAAGCTGTAGAGTCAATAGAGTCTAAGGGAGTCTGATGAATGAAAAATAATACAAACGAAGGGAAAATTCTGCATGTAAAGCTGTGGCTTTTCAGGGCTATCGAGGGAAATGGAGCAGTCCATTGACAAGCTTCTTGTGGGGTTTCTGGTAGGATGGGTATGGTACACTGTATGGGCTAGCTCTGCTGTGCCGACAGTCTATTAAAAGAGAGTTATAAAGGAACTTCCTGTTTGCTTTTTAAAGATGTGAATTTGGTTGTTTCAGGTCTTTGTCACAGAGGGCCTGTTTTCTGTCCATAAATCTCACAGTTAAGTTTTCTTTTTTTCATTTTATGAACATGATTATATTGCCCCAGCCAATATAGGATGAAGACCGTTTAATGCACATGTTCAGTTCCTGAATAAATATTAGAGCGCTCTGTTTCCCCATTAACAGGGCCTACATTTCCATCTCTCAGTTCCTTCATCTCTCATCCATTTATTTTGGTAAATATTCCTGGAAATAATTTTGGTTGAAATGCAAATGTAAATGTCAAAGAAATCTGTCAAAGTAATGTTGACCGACTATCCTCCACAAAATGTAGCGACATTAACCAGCTACAACTGACCAAATGATTAAATCCAACAAAACATCTATTTCCCATTATAGGTCACAGAGATCCTCCCGAGTGGCGCAGGGGTCGAAAGGCACTGCATCTTAATACTAGAGGTGTCACTACAGATGCTGGTTTGATTCCAGGTTGTGTCCCATAGGGCGGAGCATAATTGGCCCTACATTGTTCAGTTTAGGGTTTGGCTGGGGTAGGCTGACATTATAAATAAGAATTTGTTGTTAACTTACTTGCCTTGTTAAATCCAATTGGAGAACACTGAAGTTAAATTGCTACCTTGAACAAACACACCTTAGGCTTGTCTTGCTAGCTTCCCCTCCCCTCACTGTTGAGAACGTTTGGTTTGTGTTCATTTTGTGGTTGCCCAAATTGGATCCTGACTCTGCCAGGCTTACATTTCCCTGGAGACCCAAGGCCTTATCTGCTTGGAGGTTTCTGGAACCCAAACAACAAGGTCTTTCACTTGTGTTTGGCTTTCCACAGGCCTGTCACTTCCAACATAGAAGCAAGAAATACATAAATGTATAAGTATAGAAAATAGAAATATATACCGTAAAAGTAGAAATATATACTGTAAAAGTAGAAATATATATATATATACAATAAAAGTAGAAATATGACAGGCTACTACACATACACGACGACAAGTCACTGAGCTCTTTAGTAAGGCCATTCTACTGCCAACGTTGATCTGTGGAGATTGCTTGGCTGTGTGCGATCTTATGCACCTGTCAGCAACGTGTGTGGCTAAAATAGCCGAAGTCACATATTTAAAGGCGTGTCCACATACTTCTGGCCATGTAGTGTATTGTTCTATGTGGGTGTTTATCTGGAAGTAGACCGTGCAATTTGCTGTTTTGGCAGTTATCGCAGTGGCACATTCATTTAGATATATAATGGTTATTCAGGGCAGGTTATATAACATAATATACCAACACATTTACTGCCATGTGCAGCATCCAGGGATGGCAGGTAGCCGAGCAGTTAGAGCGTTGGGCTAGTAACCAAAATGGTTGCTGGATCGAATCCCCTAGCTGACAAGGCTGTTAACCCACTGCTCCCCGGTAGGCTGTCATTGTAAATAAGAATTTGTTCTTCACTGTCTTGCCTAGTAAAATAAAAATCCAAGACATTTTGTTTAAGAGGGAGAGACTGGCAACATGAGGGGAATGCCCAGCCCAGGTAACTAGTTCTGTTTGTTTTCTGTGCAGAACACTGCCTTCAGTGATCGGATTTAACCTAGCTTTCATAGCAGGATATTAAAGGGAAGGTGCGACGCAGGTTCGGCCTCTACATTATTGCCTGGTTATGTACTTTGGATTGCCTCTCAGTCCTCCAGGAGGAGGCAAAATCAACTAAACAAATGAGGGCAAATAAATAGCATCTTATTGATTGGGATTCATTACTAACGGCGTCACAGGTAGGAATAATAAACACAATAACAAAGACCTTATTGTACACTTAGATGTTTTTACTTCAATCAACATTGGCTTTCATTTGTACTTTTAGTGTGTGTGTGTGTGTGTGTGTGTGTGTGTGTGTGTGTGTGTGTGTGTGTGTGTGTGTGTGTGTGTGTGTGTGTGTGTGTGTGTGTGTGTGTGTGTGTGTGTGTGTGTGTGTGTGTGTGTGTGTGTGTGTGTGTGTATCCGTGCCTGTACCCGTGTGTGTGCGTGTCTGTGCGGGCGTGCACGTGTGTGTAGCCTACATCTCAATCAGAGTTCTCTGCTCCACCTCACAAATACAAATTAGCGCTATAGTGTATGCTTGGCAGAGCGGCCCATTATGAGGCGAAGAAACAAAAACTAGCGGTTGTATACAGCAGATACTAACCCATGCGTTCAACCTTTAATTGAGTCGGTTTCTGCCTAATGGTGAGAATGACCATGCAATGAATCACAGAGGGGAGGTTAGATTCTATCTGGAACTGTGGCAACGGTTGGATGGTGATTCATTAAAGGGCGGAGTGACACATTAGAGACATGATCAAATCACTGCAGTGGTGCTGAAGTCTTATGAAGACTCTTCACATGCAGTGGCAGTTTTCTCCTCTCCATCGGCCTGAGGTACAGTTAAATAGCTGTATCTTTTACTCTACTGTATAAAGTGTGTATGTGTGCGTGTGTGTGTACCACACTATAGTGCCACTGTGAGAACAAGGTAAAGCGCAGGGATCAGAATTGACTCACTTCCTAAATAAATGATACAACATCAGGAAGGATAATGGAATTGATAGTCTTATTTTCTAGATGATTTTCACACTCGCTGGTTTCGTCATTGGAAGCTGGGCTCAGCTCCAGATGGAAAGGTTTGTCTGAAAAGGTGCAATCCCTCAAGAAACGATGGTGCCCGAAAGATACCACCATTCTTTTCCAAATGCTTGTTTTCTCTCTTTCTCTCTTCCTCTCTTTTTTTCTCTTGCTTCATCTCTCTCTCTCTCTACCTGCTTTTTTTCATGTTGTCTCTCTCCTGACCTCCTTTATCTATCACTCCTTTTGCATGCTCTTGTTCCATCTCTCTTTACCTCTCTCAATATTCATCATAATATTGTCTGTTCTCTCTCTGTCTCTCTCCCACGTTCCCTCCATCTCCTTTTGAACAATGTACAGGGCGAGCGTTTAGATATATGGTGTTTTCATTGGTTTGACTCCCGTCTTGGTTTAGCTTCGTTAAAAGCACGGGGGCTATTCATTAACTGAGCGGAAAGAGGTTCGACTGACTGACTGAAACCCCCAATATGATGTCATCCAGAGCAAGGCCCCTGCACTTAAAAGCCCTCTGATGACAGACAAAGACATAATCAAACGACCCCAGAGGAAACCGACACACACCTCACTCCCAACACATGCAGAATTCATATACAGTATAGTACATATGAAAGACTGCAGTGCGCTAGACTATACAACGCTGAGATCCGGACGGAATATATGGTTTTTGTCGGACAGGTTGTAATGCTTTCTTGCTGGTCTCTTTCTGAGGTGCTCATTCTAATGTATTATACCCCTTGGGAAATAATTTATGAGCGCTCAAGAGAAAGTTCAACGTTGAAAGGTGGAAAAGATGACGAAGGAAAGAAGAGAAACATAAAAACCCAGGAAGTAGTTGAAATGAAGTTGTTATTTTTTCTTGGTTCAGTTGGCAAATCAAAGATTGGTTTTATCAATGTGTTATTTCAGACATTTATCCACTTTTCAGGGTCCAGCCACTGGGTTCTATCCATCTTTCCCAGCTTCCCTAGTTTCCCCAGTCTCGCTATTTTCCCCAGTCCCTCTCCACACTGACTATACTCTATCTCCAATAATTCCCCCTACCTCTCCTCTCCCTCAGTCAGTGCACCCTGTACCTCTTTATTTATCTTACAATCCCCTTCTTCCCTTTTCTCTCTCTCTCTCTGTCTCTCTCTCGCTGTCTCTCTCTCTCTCTCTCTCTCTCTCTCTCTCTCTCTCTCTCTCTCTCTCTCTCTCTCTCTCTCTCTCTCTCTGTCTCTCTCTCGCTGTCTCTCTCTCTCTCTCTCTCTCTCTCTCTCTCTGTCTCTCTCTCTCTGTCTCTCTCTCTGTTTCTCTCTCTGTCTCTCTCTCTGTCCCTCTCTCTCTCTGCCTCCATTAATCTCTCTCTCTCTCTCTCTCTCTCTCTCTCTCTCTCTCTCTCTCTCTCTCTCTCTCTCTCTCTCTCTCTCTCTCTCTCTCTCTCTCTCTCTGTCTCTCTCTCTTTGCCTCCATTAATCTCTCTCTCATTCCCTCTCATTTCCCCTCTCTCCTTCTTTATCTCCCTCACTATGTTCACTTTCCCTCCCTCTTTCCCTCTTCCTACCTTCCCCTCTCTCTCTCTGTTCCTATCCTTCTGCTTTCTGGATCCTTCTGGTTGTATGCTACGTGCCTCAGGTCACATAACTTCAGTAGAGGAGGCTAAAAGTGAATGGGTAAATGGTCTTGGAAACAGCCAGAGCCAGAGGGCAAAGCAGACGGTAGCACAGCTTGTCCTGTCTAACTGTTGAAGGGAAATTTAGGCACAGTTCCTGGCTTGATCAAAACATTGAGATTCCGGAAAAAATTGAACTGCTTTGCGTTATTAGATGAGGTTGTGTATGAATTGGTATGTCCATGCACATATGTGAGTATGCATGAGTGTGTGAAAGTTTATGAAAGAATATCAACAATACAATTGAATTAGAACCAGTGTAAACTACTACTATATATTACAGATCTGTTGTCATGGTCCCTGTGTGACTGTTGTTCTCCGTTCTCCGTCATATTGCTCCAGACCCATAGGCCCAGGCGGATCGTCCACCCGTAAGTGTATGTGATCGTCCAGTGGCGGCTGGGAGGCGGGAGGAGGTGAGGGGAATAAGTCCGCAGCGCAGCGGGACGACCCTGAGCGCTGGTTCTATAATAATATTCCCTCTCTGTCAGCAAGGCCGTGTGAAAACAAATTAGCCCCATGATTAATGGATGGGAATAACAGCTTGGAGATTGTCCGAGAAGATGGGACACCCAGTGTGAAACCCCTATAGCCAATCTCCCACACAAATACATACATACACACACACACACAAACACACACACACACACACCAGACCCCTTCCTGCCCAAACACACAGCTCCCCCACCAACACCTTTCCATTCCCCACTCATACCGCCTCAGCTTCAGAACTGACAGGAGACAGCTTAAGATCAACAGAGTCGCGCTGCAGGCAACCGTCCCTCTGTGTCTGATGCAGAGGCTTCTGTAGTCCACTGTTGCACTGCTGCTCCCAATGCTGTCAGCTAGTTAGTGCATTTTATTTGATGATATAATGAAACACATACAACTGTGTTGCGATGAGTGATTACCTCTTAATGAGTGAAGTGCATACTCATTGCCTTTCTCAAACTCTGCAAATGCTCACATACTCAGTCACTGCTATTGGTATGTACAGTTTGTACCTCTCTCATGATAAAGTCGATCGAATGCGCTGAGATAAATGAGTGCCTCAAATAACGTGTGACATTTTACTCAACAAGATCTCTTTCTGACACGTTCCCAAACATAGGTCAAATTATGAAAAAAATTATGAATTGATATTGGTTAGGCATACCATCTCCATAAATTAAGGTTTCATATGTCTATATACCCACTGTTATAGCTTTCTGTACCCTCTCCCTCACTTTTCCATATGTAGATACAGGAAAACTCTTAATTGGAGCCAGTTTGCTAGAGAACAAATTATTATGTGAATTATATTTCATGGTAATTTTTGTAGGGGTTGATACAATTTTCGTTAGGGTAAATCAAGTCTAAAATGTAAAAGTGTAAATTACAAATGTCAGAAGCCTTTTTAAAACTCAAATACACTACTAATTTGCAGGAAAATGATCAGCAACAAAAGAGAGATCAAATTGAGATCCTACATTTGTAGCTGTCACCGGACTCCATACACCACTCTCACTACTGCGCTAGTGTAAACCTCCATGTGGGAGGCAGTAAATAAAGACACTGAAATATGAAACAAAATCAAACTATATGAAATACATACACATGTAACATAAACCAATTCCTCATGCAGAGAAAGGGGAAGCTTGTATGAGATAGGGGGGGTGTATGACGGTCCAGGCCATTTAAGTCAACAATAATATTTAGGAAGAGAGCTGTGGCATAGGACAGAGGGGTGGCCTGGGGGGGGGCAGCCATGAGACAGCCAGGGTTGACAGATGCAACATGTCTACCACAACCCACACCAGCCCGTTTTTACCAGGATGCTATGCATTCCGTTCAAATATACAGTCTTGTTTGTTGCTCCAAGACCAGCCTCGCTCTCTCGACCCACATTCAGTCTATGGGGATATTTTTCTGCCTAATTTTCAGCATCTGTGACCCAAAAAAACAATGTTTTTGACAAGATCTGAAGCAACGTGGGCTTGTATCTTACCAACTTAGCAGAAAAGAAAGAGCCCGCATAAGTATTTAAGGTTCATCACTGAGTAAGGAAAAGCTGATCACACACAATACATGACTGATGGATATGTTGCATTGGACCTAAAGAAACGGAGAGAAAACTCAGGTATGTTCACAGGAAAGCCTCCACATCCCCTACATCAAGTGGAAAAGGCCCCAACCTCTCATACTAAGTCAGGTAGTCTCGCCACATGAACACCGGAGGTCAGGAGCCAGGTTCCTGGGGTGAGGACATGGCACAACTGAGTGCCCTCTCAAGAAAGCCCGCTGTTCCCCAGACCACAACTGGGCAAATGTACAGGATGTTTGCAGCGATTGAATGACAGATCCCCCTACACCACTGCTTAGCGAAACCGGAGAGCAGGTGGGACGCGAGACGAATTGGAATAGAATGGCTGATTCGATTCAAATGATTTTTCATTACTATCATTGGTGACAGGATTAGTAGAGGAAGAAGGAAGTGGCGCTGGCGCTGCACAGTGGTTGGCTACAACCATTATGTACTGTACGCATTCACAGACCACTGTGCTGTGTTCTGCCACCGTTCACAGTATGGGCACGGGCGAACGGGGTATCAATATCAACAGACCATACTTTAATTGAACATATTCATAGCTTTCATCATGGGAGTCAATATTGACCCCCATCTTGGATGATTGATGGAAGAGTAGAAAATAATATACACTGTATACTCTCTGAAGTGAAAACTCCTTCTCTTCTATGTGAGGTAACCCCCTTCTGACCTACCACACCTTCTCCAAACATTTATTCTGCCAATTACTTTTAATGGAGCTGAAATACAATGGCGGAGCGGTGCAGGGAGCAGGAGAAGGCATAAATCACCCACCGCTGTGACCAGGCAGAATGGATGACCTCATCAAGGAAGGAGGCCCTAGTGTATGCTCTGAGCTATGGGAGTGATGCGTGATGGGATATGATTTGGAGCTGGGCAGGTATACTCTACCTGACCACTCTAGCTCCGTGTCAGTCCATGGAGTGACAAGCTTCCCAGCACGTCAAGGGTGCCTCGTTAACGGGGTCGTGGTGATGGAGGGCTGGGAGGCGGAGGGAACTGCTAGGTCTCTGTGGTAGTCCTGTGGATGTAACCTAAGCAACATCCAGCAGTTAATGACATTTTATATAACTGTTAAGCAATTATTGAATACATAAAGGCTTTTTTATAACATCCGAGCGCCATGTGCGTCAGGGACTTACTAGGAGTGCGGTGGAGGAAAAATGGCCAACACACGGCCAAAATCTACATTTTCATTTGGCAAAGCAGTCGGAGTTGTGCATAATCCGTGGCGTGCCTCAGGTTTCATATGTGACTAAAGTTTACCCACAGTGGCCCCAGCTACTCTGTTAACAGGCAGATCACTCTCTCGCTGCTGCATTAGGCCCTGTACTGTAACTGTACAAGGCTTATACCTGCTGTTTTTCCCTCTCCAAGAAAGAGTCCATGGAGGAACACTGTCATGTGCTGTGTTGACGGGTTCAAGCTGGCGACAGTCAGTCCTGAGGCAATGTGTTACTCAAGATCACACACACACACACACACACACACACACACACACACACACACACACACACACACACACACACACACACACACACACACACACACACACACACACACACACACACACACACACACACACACACACACACACACACACACACACACCACAGGGGGCTGTGGAGGGGAGAATGGCTCATAATAATGGTCGGAACGGAGCAAATGGAATGGCACCATACACATAGAAACCATGCGTTTTGATGTATTTCTTTACCATTCCACCTAATTCCGCTTCAGCCATTACCACGAGCCCGTCCTCCTCAATAAAGGTGCCACCAACCTCCTGTGACACACACACACACACACACGAAACAGTAATCCATAGCAAACTTGTTGCAGTTTATGCCAGTTACCACACCAGTTGCTATGGCTGAGGGAAAGCACACTGTGAAGTCAAACCAGATCTGAGGAAACACAGGCAGTTAAAAAAACATGACTCTTTTTAAATGCCCACATGTCTCTTGTTCTGACTATGCAATAAATCTTCCACACACGGACTTTAAAAAAAGGTTTTCTGATGACTCCTGTGTGAATTTTGGTTGGCCATTCTAACATTATTGAATTGTTATTGGTCTGGTTAATTTAAAAAGCCCCAAAATTGCCCTCGCTAGAAGCCTGTGTTTCAGACATAAGGAAGTGGATGGCTGCAAACTTTCTACTTTTAAACTCGGACAAAACAGAGATGCTTGTTCTAGGTCCCAAGAAACAAAGAGATATTCTGTTGAATCTGACAATTAATCTTAATGGTTGTACAGTCGTCTCAAATAAAATTGTGAAGGACCTCGGCGTTACTCTGGACCCTGATCTCTCTTTTGAAGAACATATCAAGACTGTTTCAAGGACAGCTTTTTTCCATTGCAAAAATCAGAAACTTTCTGTCCAAAAATGATGCAGAAAAATGTATCCATGCTTTTGTCACTTCTAGGTTAGACTACTGCAATGCTCTACTTTCCGGCTACCCGGATAAAGCACTAAATAAACTTCAGTTAGTGCTAAATACGGCTGCTAGAATCCTGACTAGAACCAAAACATTTTATCATATTACTCCAGTGCTAGCCTCCCTACACTGGCTACCTGTCAAGGCAAGGGCTGATTTCAAGGTTTTACTGCTAACCTACAAAGCATTACATGGGATTGCTCCTACCTATCTCTCTGATCTGGTCCTGCCGTACATACCTACACATACGCTACGGTCACAAGACACAGGCCTCCTAATTGTCCCTAGAATTTCTAAGCAAACAGCTGGAGGCAGGGCCTTCTCCTATAGAGCTCCTTTTTTATGGAATGGTCTGCCTACCCATGTGAGAGACGCAAACTCGGTCTCAACCTTTAAGTCTTTACTGAAGACTCATCTCTTCAGTGGGTCATATGATTGAGTGTAGTCTGGCCCAGGAGTGTGAAGGTGAACGGAAAGGCCCTGGAGCAACAAACCGCCCTTGCTGTCTCTGCCTGGCCGGTTCCCCTCTTTCCACTGGGATTCTCTGCCTCTAACCCTATTAAAGGGGCTGAGTCAGTGGCTTACTAGGGCTCGTTCATACCGTCCCTAGGAGGGGTGCGTCACTTGAGTGGGTTGAGTCACTGATGTGATCTTCCTGTCTGGGTTGGCGCCCCCCCCTTGGGTTGTGCCGTGGCGGAGATCTTTGTGGGCTATACTCGGCCTTGTCTCAGGATGGTAAGTTGGTGGTTGAAGATATCCGTCTAGTGGTGTGGGGGCTGTGCTTTGGCAAAGTGGGTGGGGTTATATCCTTCCTGTTTGGCCCTGTCCGGGGGTGTCCTCTGGATGGGGCCACAGTGTCCCCTGACCCCTCTTGTCTCAGCCCCCAGTATTTATGCTGCAGTAGTTTATGTGTCAGGGGGCTAGGGTCAGTTTGTTATATCTGGAGTACTTCTCCTGTCCGATCCGGTGTCCTGTGTGAATTTAAGTATGCTATCTCTAATTCTCTTTCTCTCTTTCTTTCTCTCTCTTGGAGGACCTGAGCCCTAGGACCATGACTCAGGACTACCTGACATGATAACTCCTTGCTGTCCCCAGTCCACCTGGCCGTGTTGCTGCTCCAGTTTCAACTGTTCTGCCTTATTATTATTCGACCATGCTGGTCATTTATGAACATTTGAACATTTGGCCATGTTCTGTTATAATCTCCACCCGGCACAGCCAGAAGAGGACTGGCCACCCCACATAGCCTGGTTCCTCTCTAGGTTTCTTCCTAGGTTTTGACCTTTCTAGGGAGTTTTTCCTAGCCACCGTGCTTCTACACCTGCATTGCTTGCTGTTTGGGGTTTTAGTCTGGGTTTCTGTACAGCACTTTGAGATATCAGCTGATGTACGAAGGGCTATATAAATAAATTTGATGTGATTTGATTTGAATAGGTTCCTTTTCTGATATTTATTTCAGTTGCACAGACTCCACGAGGGGACGGTAATGATCTACGTAGGACTAATTAGAAGTATGTAGGTTAAACCCAAGAAGCCAACAAAACAGAACAACTTTTTATTAATATTGAAGCCAGTCATTTTCACCTTTAAAAAAATAAACTCTGAGCAATGCTGAATCCCTGTTTACTTCCTGTCTTGTTGACGATTGATGCTTGACACGGAAAGTGCTTCCAAATCTTCTGTAAATAGCCTGGAGCTGTGAACTAGTGACTCGATAGATGTTAATGTTAACTGAATCTAGCACTCTGCTACCTGTTATTAAAAGGTTCTCTGTTCAATCAAGAAAGTCATATTGGATGAGCTACAGTACTTACAAGTTTGCAAAAATGCTTCAATAGTGTTCATTTTGATTGAACTCCGAACTTTGAATCAGTTTTGCAGTCAGCGTCTTTGACTAAGATTTGCTAGTGACTCGCAGGAGTTGTGTTTTTATGGAATGTTATATTTCAATCTAATGATTAATCATCTAAACTTTATTAGGTAACACATGGGATTTAGGAATAATCAAAGTATAATATAACATTGATCAAATCAGTGTTCTTTTAATCAGTTCATAAACTTCCTGTAGGCCTGACACAATATTTACTCATATTAATAATACTCAGTATTGTATATAAATCCCTTTACAACACCTGAAGTACATCATTCAACTAAACTATATATAATGTCAGTGGTGTATATTGTAACTGACTGGCTAAGTGACTGTATATTTTACCTTAGTAGTTTTATCGTGTGTGTGTGTGTGTGTGTGTGTGTGTGTGTGTGTGTGTGTGTGTGTGTGTGTGTGTGTGTGTGTGTGTGTGTGTGTGTGTGTGTGTGTGTGTGTGTGTGTGTGTGTGTGTGTGCGCGCGCACTCTAACTTTATTTGTGAAATGATTCTGATGGAACACCAATTGCATTGCTGTGGTCAGGGACGTAGATATTGTGTTGTACTTCACGCATGGCCTGCTCCATACAGAAAGAGTTATTCATCTCAGAAAATAACATTTCATTCAGGTTACCTTTTTAATATTTACATATGAGAGTTATTCTATGGAACAATGTGCGCTATACATGGCAAAAAACAAACCAGAAGACGGTAACTAAAAATAACTGCCAACCATACAATAATATTTTCACAGTGCACTGTACATGCGCGTAAACGTGACTTCTGGACAGAAAGGATAATATACTAAGAAGATTTTTTAGAAGTATTTTCTTTAGCTCTCACTCCGTTTAGCGTGAAAATATTGTGTGCACTGGAGTGGAGAAGAAACGAGTGAGGGGGGTATGGAGGGAGGAGAAGGTGCCAAAGAGAAGGAGGTAATAGGAGAAAGGGATAGAAGACAGAGAGGAGAAAGAAGTACCATTAACATTGTAGGGGAGAACAATTTAGACTGCAATGTGGAGGGAGCAGAGTATGCTGGAGGAGAAATTGAGAATGCTCAGGAGAATAAAGATGGGGGGTTGTGGATGTACAGTACATGTATGTGGTGGGTTGTAAGGAGATAGTGTTTATATTTGTGTGTAGAACAAGTTAGAACGTTCCAGGGAAAACACATACAGTACCAGTCAAATGTGTGGACACCTACTCATTCAAGTGTTTTTCTTGATTTTTTACTATTTTCTGCATTGTAGAATAATAGCGAAGGCATCAAAACTATGAAATAACACATGGAATCATGTAGTAACCAAAAAAAGTGTTAAACAAATCCAAATAGATTTGAGATTCTTTCAAAGTAGCCACCCTTTGTCTTGATAACAGATTGGCATTCTCTCACCTGGAATGCTTTTCCAACAGTCTTGAAGGAGTTCCCTCATATGCTGAGCACTTGTTGGCTGCTTTTCATTCACTCTGCGGTCCAACTCATCCCAAACCATCTCAATTGGGTTGAGGTCGGGTGATTGTGGAGGCCAGGTTATCTGATGCAGCACTCCATCACTCTCCTTCTTGATCAAATAGCCCTTAACACAGCCTGGAGGTGTGTTGGATCATTGACCTGTTGAAAAACAAATGAATGTCCCACAAAGCGCAAACCAGATGGGATGGCTATCGCTGCAGAATTCTGTCATAGCAATGCTGGTTAAGGGTGCCTTGAATTCTAAATAAATCACTGACAGTGTCACCAGCAAAGCACCCCCACACTATCACACCTCCTCCTCCATGCTTCACGGTGGGAACCACCCTTGCGCAAATCATCCGTTCACCTACTCTGCGTCTCACAAAGACAAGGTGATTGGAACCAAAAATCTAAATTTTGGACTCATCAGACCAAAGGACAGATTTCCACCGGTCTAATGTCCATTACTTGTGTTTCTTGGCCCAAGTTTACTCTGAACAGTTGATGTTGAGATGTGTTTGTTACTTGAACTCTGTGAAACATCTATTTCGAATGCAATTTCTGAGGCTGGTAACTCTAATGAACGTATGCTCTGCAGCAGAGGTAACTCTGGGTCTCCCTTTCCTGTGGCGGTCCACATGAGAGACAGTTTCATCATAGCGCTGGATGGTTTTTGCGACTGCAGTTGAAGAAATTTCTTGAAATTTAAAAATTCTTGAAATCTTCCATATTGACCTACCTTCATGTCTTAATGTAATGATTGACTGTCGTTTCTCTTTGCATATTTGTGCTGTTCTTGCCATAACATGGACTTTGTCTTTTACAAAATAGGGCTATCTTCTGTATACCACCTCTACTTTGTCACAGCACAACTGATTGGCTGAAACGCATTAAGAAGGAAAGCAATTCCACACATTAACTTTTAAAGAAGCACACCTGTTATTGAAGGGCATTGAAATGGTGACTACCGCAAAGCTGTCATCAAGGCAGAGGGTGGCTACTTTGAAGAAGCTAAAATCTCAAATATATTTTGGTTACTACCTTTTTCCATATGTGTTACTTCATAGTGTTGATGTCTTGACTATATTTCTATAATGTAGAAAATAGTAAAAATAAAGAAAAACCCTTGAATGACTAGGTATGTCCAAACTGGTACTGTATTTGATGAGCCAAAATTATTAGAAAGGTTATGGAGGAGCTTATTTGTATGTGTGGGCACCTGGTGTTCTCTGAGCCAAACACAGAGGGGAGAAAAGTCTTTATGAAGCACACGTACACAACCCCGGTCTTGGACATGTTTATTTGGGCAGATGCCATGTATTCTGACTGGTCACATAGATGGAGTAATTAATGAGGTAGTGGCAGATGGGTGGGGAAGGGAGGAGTGAATTAAGAGAAAGGTGTGTAAACTGGCAGGGGAAAGACATATGGAATGAAGGGAGGCGAATAGCGGTAAAGTGTGTGCTGTGTGAGGGGTTGGTGTGGTGGGTGTGGGTGGTGTGGTGGGGCGGGTGTGGTTGGTGTAGTGGGGCGGGTGTGGGTGTTGTGGTGGGGCTGGTGTGGGTGTGGGTGGTGTGGTGGTGTGGGTGGCGTGGTGGGGCGGGTGTGGGTGGTGTAGTGGGGCGGGTGTGGGTGGCGGGACATGTGTGAGTGGTGTGGTGGGGAGGGTGTGAGTGGGTGGCATGCTGGGGCGGGTGTGGAAGGCGTGGTAGGGCAGGTGTGGGTGTGGGTGGTGTGGTGGTGTGTATGGCGTGGTGGGGCGGGGCGGGTGTGGGTGGCGTGGTGGTGTGGTGTGGGTGGTGGGTGTAGGTGACGTGGTTGGGCTGATTTGGGTGGTGTAGTGGGGCGAGGCAGGTGTTGGTGGCGTGGTGGGGCGGGTGTGGGTGGGGTGCTGAGGGTGCACATGCATAGGGTCTCTCCCCTGCTCCAATAATAACTTGCGGTTTCGTGAAGGTTCGACTGGCCCACAAAGAGGCCTAAGAACATCCCTGCCTGGCTGGAGGTGCGCCGTTCCATAGCAAATAAGGACGAGGACTCCTTGCTTTCTAAGAAGGAAATATTTTAACCATATCCCCTCCAATTTACTCTGGCACTGGTCTGGAAACCTGAGTTTTATATGCATACTTTTTTATATGGCCCAGGAAAGAGAGGATGATGGACGAGAGAGGAAGGCAACCTGCTATAAAAAAATACTGCACTTGTAAATGCAGTGCAATAGCATTGGTTTGTGAGTGGTAACGCCAATTAAAGCTGTGTATCTAAGGGGCAGGTACGGTCAGTTGTGTTTTCGCTGGGTTTTGTTTTCCCATGTAAAACTAATGATCCAGACTCACCTATGGTTTTGTTTTGATCACACAGCGACCATAACTCAGGTCCCATGCTTTCTTTAAAAAAAATACATCCAGAACACAAAGCCCCGTCTGAGAGGAGACAAAAAACATTCTGTTCAGGTTCCAGCAGGTTCCAGGCATAGCCGGCCAAACCTGAAGAGCTGTTGCTACCTGAGGTTGGATGGTAAAATAGTTTGTTGGTCCTGTTTTTAGGGCTGTGGCGCTTGTCATTTTTGGATGCAGCTGTGGTCTGGTCAGTGGTTGTAAGAGTGGACCATTCAGGAGGCTGTTGGCTCTGGATGCTCGAACCAGGTTGCTGTACAGGAACCTTGCTAACAGCCAGGATGTCCTCTCTTTCCCTCCATTATCCACCATGCCCAGCCCAGGACACATACGGTCCTGAGAGGACTCCACTCCACAGACCTACTAACCAGCATCCAAACCCAAGAAAACTAACTCCATAAAATGACGAAGGCAGGCAATGATGAATGGTATGGAGAGCAATGGCCATGGATGTGGTCTGTAGACCCCTTTTTGGTTTCAGGTAGAACCCTTCCGGGTTCCATGTAGAGCCCTCTGTGAAAAAGTTCTTCAAAAGGTTCTCCAATGGGGACAGCCAAAAAAACGTTTAGGTTCTAGATAGCACCCGTGTAGTGATAGTTGCGACTGATCATTTAATTGTCCCAAATTGGTCCACCGGGCATTATTTGAGGACAAAGAGAGAAGAAAAATATAGCGATATAATATAAAACGGAGGAGTTCCATGTCTGAATGACGAGGCCTGGTGACTGATGAGGTCAAATGCTGACACCGTTCGATGAAGAGGGGCAACTGTACGACAGAAAACGTGGTGTAAATGTGATTTGAACAAGGGGTGGGGAGAGAATGTTAATGGACAGCAAAGGTGATAGGCCCATGAATGATGAAAGGGGGTGCCACTGACTGTAGTGGAAAAGCGCTCTCTCTCCCTTTCTCTCAGGAGTCCCTCTCCCCCCATGTAGTGTGGCTATGCCTTCCCCATCTGCCCCTGGCCATATGAACAAGAATATCTCAATTCAGTTCAATTGAAGGGCCTTTATTGGCATGGGAAACATATGTTTACATTGCCAAAGCAATTGAAATAGATAATATACAAAAGTGAAATAAACATTTAAAAAATGATAAGCAAACATTACACTCGTAAAAGTTCCAAAGGAATAGAGACATTTCAAATATCAAATTATGGCTATATACAGTGTTGTAACAATGTGCAAATAGTTGCAAGGTTGCCCTTTTCTTGTGGCAACGTGTCACAAATCTTGCTGCTGTGATGGCACACTGTGGGAGTTGATCAAAATTGGATCTCTCTCCCTCTCCCTCTCCCTCTCCTCTCCCTCTCTCTCTCTCTCTCTCTCTCTCTCTCTCTCTCTCTCTCTCTCTCTCTCTCTCTCTCTCTCTCGCTCTCTCTCTCTCAGCATTCACAAGTGCACTCTGGTCTTCTCCCAATTCCTGACCCACTAACAGATGCTCAATATGAAATACATACTCACATTCTCCATATTGAGCCCAGACATCCAAGAACCTCTTGCGGTTGTGGTCTTAAGTGTTTTGCTCTAAAGAGAAGAAATCATTCTCTCTGACCAATTCTCACTGGCTTCTTAAAGCCTCCAAACCAAACCCTGGGGGAGCTCTATCTCTCTCTGTCGTTCTGGCTCTCTCTCTCTCTCTCGCACTTCTGTTCTCACACACCTCCCGGTTTGGACACGTAACCATGGAAATCCCTCAAAACAGGAAAAACAGGAAAAGTCCGGAGAAACTGTTTTGTTATTGACACAGTCTTCAGATCAGAGGAGATTCAAGACGTCATTCTCACAAAAACGTCACGGAAAATCCAAGCTGTGATATTCATACCAGGATCTTAATAGAAGAAGCAGTCATTAAAGATTAAGGATAGCAACCAGTGTTGCTAGCAAAATTGTGGATGGATGCCTGAAGCTGCTTTCTACAGATGAGTCCAGACAAATGCTGACGATTAAGCAGCCCATCAGCCTCAGCCATCCAAAGCTCTGGTTTGGTCTGGTCAGAGAGTTATTTCGGGAAGGCACAGGTGTGACCCCGTCAACCCTGGAGCGGTCACAATCACGATCCAGGCCTGGCCAAAGTCAGCTGGCCGGTAGGACATCATGTAAGTAGATGGTCCTCCCTACTCACCCTCCCTCCCCTCCTCCAGCCTAATCCACTCTAAGTGTTTACAGACAGCCTCTCCCTGGACAGGGTCAGATGGACCTTCTCAAACACACCCCTCCGGACCCCAATTGGAACCCCAGAGAAAATGTCAAAGGTCAGAGGTCAGGAGAGGAGGGGGCGTTCAGGGAAGGGCACTTGCTCAGCCTATCAATGTCCTGTTTATTTGGCCGTCTGAGCCCCGGCTCAGCCTAGGACAGCAAACAGAAAGGAAGTAGGATTGTCAGTGGGATAAAATGGGAATTGGAATTTGGAGGTCACGTCATGTATATTGAACACCTCAGAATCACCGCATTGATGGCTGTATTCTCCGTACCATTGCAGCCTATAGGACTGTGTGTGTGTGTGTGTGTGTGTGTGTGTGTGTGTGTGTGTGTGTGTGTGTGTGTGTGTGTGTGTGTGTGTGTGTGTGTGTGTGTGTGTGTGTGTGTGTGTGTGTGTGTGTGTGTGTGTGTGTGTGTGCGTGCGTGCGTGCGTGCGTGCGTGTGTGTGTGTGCGTGCGTGCGTGCGTGCGTGCGTGCGTGTGTGTGTTTGCGTGCGTGTGTGTGTTTGCGTGCGTGCGTGCGTGCGTGCGTGCGTGTGTGTGTGTGTGTTTAAGTATACGGAAGTGCTAGCCAAGGAAGGTAGGTGAAGCAATGCACAGACACTTCATGCCTTGCCTAGGTACATAAACTTTGCTTGATTACATCTCTGGTGAACCTCAAATTCACACACACACACACACACACACAAATGGGATTTTTTTGTATAAAGAACAGAACTGCAGCTCTGTCAAACTGTTTGTTTTGAGAAAGTCTGAATGAGTCTGACTTAAAAGGGCCGGGTTTGGGATCCCCATCATACCATCACATTTCATCCTAGTATAACGGGATTGTGTTATAGACAATGGTTATATTACTGCACTAAAAGGTCATAAATTAACATACCCTCCCTAGATGCAAAACCCCCGTTATTAGCCCTTCATGAGTAATTCATGAGTAGCTACTAAATATCAAGGTGTTAGGCGAACAAAAACATGCCCGCTCTGTATAAATGAACAATGTGCTGGGTTCAGTTCCCTTTTCCCTGTCTGGCCCCCTTTCTTCTGAGAAAAGAATACAGTGCAGCGCGTATGTTATCAAAAACAACATGCCACGCTATTGACCAGAGACTACACTGAGTGTACAAACCATTAGGAACACCTTCCTGATATTGAGTTACACCCCCTTTTGCCCCCATAACAGCCTCAATTTGTTGGGGCATGGACTCTACAAGGTGTCAAACGCGTTCCACAGGGATGCTGGCCCATTTGACTCCAATGGGATCCCACATTTGTGTCAGGTTGGCTGGATGTCCTTTGGGTGGGGGACCATTCTTGATACACACGGGAAACTGTTGAGCTGGAGAAACACAGCAGCGTTGCAGTTCTTGACACAAGCTGGTCCACCTGACACCTACTACCATACCCTGTTCAAAGGCCCTTACATATATTGTCTTGCCCATTCACCCTCTGAATGGCACACACACACAATCCATGTCTCAATTTGTCTCAAGGCTTAAAAATCCTTCTTTAACCCGTCTCCTCCCCTCAATCTACACAGATTGAAGTGGATTTAACAGGTGACATAAATAAGGGATCACAGCTTTCAGTCTATGTCATGGAAAGAGCCGGGGTTCCTAATGTTAGGTACTTTCAGTGTATATCAAGACAAAGAACAGTTATTTTTCATAATCATTTGAGGGGACAACGGTTTGAGTTTAGAACCTTCCTGTATGTTTGTAACCACGCCAGCTTTAGTAACATTGTCCGGCCAGAGAGAGAGTGAGTGTGTTGATATCGCTGGGTCCAAGACTGTGATGCTTTAGCCTTACTGTGAAAACAGCTCTGTTTGAACTAATAACACACGCAGAGGCCACGCCACAGCAGTGTAAATGAGATAATGAAGAGGCAGACTAAGGGCCACACTTTCACACTGACTAGGTAGACAACATCTATGTGGCCCTCAGAGCAAACATACACTTAGGTTAAGTTTTCTTTAAAGTAATGTTTGATGCATGGAAATGGCCAAACCACGCATTCTCAAAACTATACAGTTTATTTGCTTCATTTTTCTAAAACGTTTTTTACAGTCTGTGTGGTCAGGACCATGACCAGACCTTTCAGGGGGCAGCTGCTCCTAAATAAAGAAAAAAGCCCCATCCCCCTTGAAAAAAACATTTTGACTTTCATACCTCAAAAATCATAACACACTATAACTGCCACTGTAGGGAAATAGTTTTTTTTTTTTTTACCGAAGGACTATTTATTTCTGCAATAGCACACTCCTGAGTGGCGCAGCGGTTTAAGGCACTGCATCTCAGTGCTAGATGCGTCACTACAGACCCTGGTTCGATTTCAGGCTGTGATTGGGAATCCACTTAGGGCTGCGCACAATTGGGCCAGCGTCGTTAGGGTTTGTCCGGGGTAGGCTGTCATTGTAAATAAGAATTTGGTCTTAAAACTGACTTGCCTAGTTAAATTTAAAGGTCCAATAAAATGTTAAAAACAAATTGTAAGCAAGCTAGTTACCGTGCCTCCTAAAGACATGATTGACATCGGGAAAAGAGCGAAGGCTATCAGCTTATCATTGATGTTGATGATTGATGTAAATCTGCTAGTTAGCAGATTTAACTTCATTGCGCTTAAATAATAACTTCATACAGTAATATAGCCTAATATTCATCATCTTCTAACTCATGATATATGGCTGGCGGGCTAATGGATAGTTTGGATAGTTTAATACATGGGGATCAGCTAGAGTCTAGAGTACCTGTGTTAAGTGCTTCATTTGTAAATCGGGAGGTCCCGGACAAAAAATGACCACAAGAGGTACCGGAACGCATGACAATTATCATTTTTTACCTTTATAGTAAATCATTGCAGTAATATTACACATATAGAGTAGAGAGGCAGTTACAGAAGTGTCACGGCTGCTCCCGCTCCGACGCTCGACGTCACCGGTTTACTAACCACCTGTTCCTGGCAACCCATCATTACGCACACCTGGACTTCATCACTACCTTGATTACTTCCCCTTTATCTAGGACTCTGTAGCCCCACTCATCAGGCAGTATTGGTTCTGTTTAATTATCCTGGCGCTGCTCTTGTTCCACACCCTATTCACAAGAAGACTGCGCGAAGTGGTCCTGATGGAGTTGGCGTGCCGAGACGACACCCTCTCCTTGGTTGCACTCATCACGATGGACATCCGTCTGGATAAACTTCTTCGGAAGCGTCTGCACCCCCATCGCCTCTCTCCCTCCTCAGTTAACCATCAGAGCCTGAACCCACAGAGGTAGGGAGGTAGGGGCCACACGCCTCCCCGTGGCTGAGCAACCCCATCCGAGGCAGCTTCAACGGTGTCCTGTACGTTCCAACACAGGATCCACGAGAGCAAAGGGACTGCCCCGTGATCATCCGTCTCCTGGGTTAGGCATGAGTATTCCATCATCAGTTTCCGCCAAATCGATATCGATTTCACTAGCTGGCTGTCCCTTGTGTTGTTTTTACAGCTTTCGTGGACTCCAGTGCCACAGATAATTTTATTGACAGGCCCTTGCTTCCTCCCAGAACATCACCTCATACCCGCTCTCCTTCCGTTTCTGGTTCAAGCGCAGGATAATGGACCACTGGGATCTGGGACTATCACACACATCAGAACACCACTCACCCTCACCCTCACCCTCACCCTCACCGTGGAGTCCATACATCAAGAAAGCCTTCCCTTCCTCATCATCAATGCACCCGTACACAAGATCATCCTCAGCCTCCCATGGCTCCAACGCCATGAACCCACCATCTCATAGTCGAGGATGACAATCACTGACTGGGCACCGAATGCCGGTGGACCTGTTTTCCCTTCCTCTGTTGTTCAACGTCGATTGAGAGTTCTGTAGTTGCCCTTGAGCACAACATCCCGGAGGTATACCAAAAGGTTTTCTCCAAGACCAGCGCCACCATTCTCCCTCCTCATTGCCACTGGTGTCTCCTAACCCCTCCTGTCTCAGCCTCCAGTATTTATGCTGCAGTAGTTTGTGTCGGGGGGCTAGGGTCAGTTTGTTATATCTGGAGTACTTCTCCTGTCCTATTCGGTGTCCTGTGTGAATTTAAGTGTGCTTTCTCTAATTCTCTCTTTCTCTCTTTCTTTCTCTCTCTCGGAGGACCTGAGCCCTAGGACCATGCCCCAGGACTACCTGACATGATGACTCCTTGCTGTCCCCAGTCCACCTGGCCGTGCTGCTGCTCCAGTTTCAACTGTTCTTCCTTATTATTATTCAACCATGCTGGTCATTTATGAACAGTTAAATATCTTGGCCATGTTCTGTTATAATCTCCACCCGGCACAGCCAGAAGAGGACTGGCCACCCCACATAGCCTGGTTCCTCTCTAGGTTTCTTCCGAGGTTTTGGCCTTTCTAGGGAGATTTTCCTAGCCACCGTGCTTCTACACCTGCATTGCTTGCTGTTTGGGGTTTTAGGCTGGGTTTCTGTACAGCACTTTAAGATATCAGCTGATGTACGAAGGGCTATATAAATACATTTGATTTGATTTGATTTAATTTGAGGGGTGATGCCTTATGGATTAGTCAGTGTTCCAGGCATTCATTAACGAGGTGTTCTGGGACAAGCTCGGATGCCAGGTGGTTGAGTATATAGACGACATCCTGGTCTACTCGGCTACCTTGGAGGATCAGTAGTCCTGGAACCCCTTCTGGCTAATCACCTGCATGTCAAAACGGAGAAGTGCCAATTCCATCAGGAGGCTGTCTCCTTTTTGGGTTACCACTTCGGCCTGCACTGAGTGATGATAGATCGTAAGAAGATTGGTGCTGTGAGGTCATGGCCAGTCCCAACCACCATAAGGGGGTTACAACGGTTTTTGGGGTTTGACAACTTCTTTCGCCAATTCATTAAGAACTAGCTCTATCGCGATTCCTGCAGTCGCGAGAAATCTTCCGCCTACTGATAAAACACCCAGAAGTGGGTGTGGGGGCTGTCCCAACAACAAGGTAATCCACAAGGTAATCCACAGAAATGGTATCCATGTGCATATTACTGCCGAAAGGAACTATGATGTCAGCGATCGGGAGCTCCTGGCAGTGAAGTTGGTATTAGAGGAGTGGAGACACAGGCTGGAGGGCACCAAGGACCCATTTCTCATCCATACGAACATCGCAAACTGGAGTACATACGGACAGCGAGGCGGTTGAAGCCGTGCCAAGCAAGGTGGGCACTTTTGTTAAATAGTTTCGACTTCACTCTGACTTATCACCCAGGTTCAAATTACATCAAAGCCGATGCCCTGTCCCGTCTCTATGATTCGGGAGATGTTCCTGTCCTGAGTGCACCCATTCCGCCCTCTCGAGTCGTAGCCCCTGTGCTCTGGGACGTAGATGTGAACATTTGTCAGGCCCTGGAGAGGGAACCTGCACCTGCTACCTGTCCTCCTGTATGCACCTACATTCCCACGGGGATAAAGGATCGGCTGTGGACCTGGGCACACACAGCTGTTGTCGCTGGACATGCAGGTATCACCCACACAATTCAATCCATCTCTGGAAAGTACTGGTGGCCCCCTTGGCGCAGAACGTCACTCTCTACATGAACTCCAGTTCCATATGTGCCCAAACTAAATCTCCAGCAGGGAAACTGCTTCCCCTTCCTGTGCTTCAGTGTCCTTGGTCTCATCTGTCCATAGATTTTTTTCCCAATGATCTCCCCCCCCCCTGTTGGTTTCACACCATTTTGTTGGTTGTGGACAGATTCTCTAAATCCTGCTGTTTTTTCTCTCTGGTCTCGCTACCGCTCTCCAGGTTGCTGAGGCACTTCTCCAGCAGGTCTTTCCGGCACTATGGCCTTCCGGAGGACATCGTCTCCAACCGTGGCCCCTAATTCATGTCATGGTTATGGAAAACCTTCACGGAGAAGCTGGGGGTCACGGTCAGCCTCACTTCTGGGTGCCGGACTCAGTCTAACGGGCAGGTGGAGAGGATGAACCAGAAGCTGAGGAGGTTCCCGAGGAGTCACTGCCAGGACCTGCAGGGGGAGTGGGGCAGATTCCTTCCCTGGGTGGAGTATGCCCAGAATTAATTGCCTCACTCTTCCACCGGGCTGAGCCCTTGTTGAACGACCCCCCAGTTCATAGGGCCGTTCAAGGTCCAACGAGGTGATGTATAAATTACAGCTCCCCATTAACTACCGGATCTCACCCTCTTTTCATGTTTCCCTCCTCAAGCCATTGATTTCTGGTCCCCTGGCTGATTCCGTCCCCCATGACACCCCTCCGCCTCCCCTGGACATCGAAGGGAGCACCGCCTATGATGTTAGGTCCCTCCTGATGCTGTGGGGGTCGGCTCCAGTACCAAGTGGACTGGGAGGGGTAACGGTCCTGGAAGTGCTCTTGAGTCCTGGTGGCGACATTCTGGACCCCAACATCATTGGGGAGTTCCATCTCCACTGACCGACCCACTCCTCGCCCTCGGCGCCATCCTCCTGGCCGGTGTTGTCCTGCGGCTGGAGTTACGCGCCGGGGGGGCCTACTCCTGCTCCCTCTCTCTGGCGCTCGATGTCACAGGTCTACTAACCACTGGCCCTGGCAACTATATTACACACACCTGTTCCCCATCATTAGGCACACCTGGTCATCATTTTCTCCTTGATTACATCCACTTTATTTATCCCTCAGTCATTAGGTGGTATTATGTCCTCTCACGTTCAGTTTGCTTCTCATGTTTGTACATTATTAAACTCACTTTCTGCACCTTCTTCCTGACTCCCTGCATATACTGTACGTTACAACTGTAGGGTATGCATGCCCTGTTAGTGGGCTGTACGCAACCCACAGCTAGGCTTTTCTTTTTAAAGAAGCTATCCTCTGTGGCTAAATTATAGGCCTACTCAGGTACAGTAGGCTATTCTAAATGATTCCCTTTCTTTCTGATCAGACAACAGTAATTCTATATCTTTGGCACATTCATTTAAATGTCGGTGTGGGGTGTGGCATGTGGTGAACTTGACGACTTCACAACGACTTGGGGGAAGTGGGTTCAAAACAACAACAACAAAATGTATACAAAAATATATATATTATAGCATCACCCAAAAGGGCACTTGGCCGATGGGAGAGCAAATGGGCAGGTGCTCGGACACTGGTAGAACACTACCTGTGCACATGCCTGTGTGGAGTAGAGAGAAACCCATTCACCCCGCTGTGATATACAGTAGTTTGATGCAGACTTGGTGGCAGAAATATGTTTTTTCTCTTTCAGTTCTTACAAATATCAATATCCTTGTCATCCTTTCACTCATTACACAAGTTTCATATTTTGCCACCTAAACTTAGTTTAAGGAAATTTACTGGTGTCACGCCCTGGTCGAAGTATTTTGTGTTTTTCTTCATGTATTTGGTCAGGCCAGGGTGTGACATGGGTTTTTGTATGTGGTGTGTAGCTTAGTGGGATTGTAGCTTAGTGGGGTGTTCTAGGAGAGTCTATGGCTATCTGAAGTTGTTCTCAATCAGAGGCAGGTGTTTATCGTTGTCTCTGATTGGGAACCATATTTAGGCAGCCATATTCTTTGGTTGTATTGTGGGTGATTGTCCTTACTGTCTTGATGTCCTTGTTTGATGTTAGTTGACACAAGTATAGGCTGTTTTCGGTTTTCGTTTATTGTTTTGTAGTGTTCGTGTTTAGTCGTGTTTACGTTTGTTTAAATAAACATGGATCGCAATCGACACGCTGCAGTGTGGTCCGACTCTCCTTCACCATATGAAAACCGGGACAACTGGCAGCTCCTCCTGCACGTCTGAGGCGACACTAATCAGCTGTGTCCATCCAACACAGTTTTTTCAGTTCTGATTCTGAAGACAGTCCAGTGAGACAGAACGTAGAGCCGCTGCACTAGCGTGTCGGGGTCGTCAAGGACATGAGGTCATCATGGATACAAGGGCCTACCGAGGCTGTCATGGATACAAGGGCCTACCGAGGCTGTCATGGATACAAGGGCCTACCGAGGCTGTCATGGATACAAGGGCCTACCGAGGCTGTCATGGATACAAGGGCCTACCGAGGCTGTCATGGATACAAGGGCCTACCGAGGCTGTCATGGATACAAGGGCCTACCGAAGCTGTCATGGCCTCCATGGCATGTGACAGACACCCCAGGAGGTAAGGTTAGAGGACACAGCCAATAAGAGAACAGATCAACATCGTCTTGCCTCACATGGACTGTGAGGAAGAACAGTCGGACTATAAATTGTTAATCTGTTTTTGCTCGGGGTGCTGATGTTGAAATCATGTCATTCGAGTAGCCAATTATATCTGACTGCATGTCAGCCCCAGTGCCAGTATCTCATCAGAACTCACATTCACATGGTACTTTCAGCACATTCTCAAGTAATGCTGTTTGTTCTATGACAATAAAATGAGGTCCTTCTCTTGTAAAGACCCTCCCCCGGATCTTCATTGTGTTTGTTCTACGTGCCTGTACTCTGAGTGCACGTACCTCGCAGGGTGGTAGAGACAAAAATCTTGTTTACCTCTGATCCACTTCATCCACACGGAGCTGTGTGTGGCCTAACCCCATGGAAGCCTGTGTGTGTGTCTTTAAAAACATGAAGCCACAGGATGACACGGACGTTGCCTTTTACCATAGTCACCGTGGCGATGGGGTTCAGCAGTCAGGGTGGGCGTCAGACCTGGTTGAGCGGGGGCAACGCACCATGGCAACACAGGAGGTCAGCGCTGTAGACTTACGGACATGGTCACCTGATGTTTGCGTGGAAACTTGGTGTCATCGTTTCCAGGAAGGCAGCAGGCATCATTCATCAAACGTCCATACTCACAATGTCAACCACAAGAGTTGATGACGATATTTTGAGTCAGTCCGTCAAAGTCAAAGGTTTGACATGATTATAATCGAGAGAAGACAGGTCAGAGTAGATATTGAGAGTAGAGAGAGTAGATATAAGTAGGGCAGCCGAGAGAGAGAGAGAGAGAGAGAGAGAGATTGAACGGACGAGACGTACACAGTGGTTAGCTTGTGTGTTTGGTTAGTTAAGGAAACGCGCTGTGGCAGTATTGTTTTCTTAGTGGTTGGACCGTGATGCAAAAATAAAGCCAGAAGTTCAAAGGCAGCCAGTGTTGCTCACAGTGGGGTGTATACCCCAAGCATTAGGCCCCATTCCCCCTCCCTCCTGCCTTCTCTACTGCTCCAGTGTCCCTTTCATAGAACATCAAGCAGCCCTAGGCTAGGCCACTTCACGGTAGCTCCGCACGCCCAGTCAGCCCTCTCAGCCCATAGTTTGTCCACCTCGGACCCTGCCAACCTGGCAGGGCCGGAGTGGGAGATGGGATGTTGGTTTACCTTCATCTTGGGAGGTATCGGGACTAGAAGAGGCCACCTTCGACATTTTTCTACATCCCAGGTTTATATAAATTCCACAGAAATCTTCACTCTGTCTAGTCAAGTCAGCAGACCACTAATCCTTATGAGTACGAATATATATCCATCCTATGTTAATGACAGAAATACAAGTATTTATTTCCTTTTCCTCCGGTAACAGTATTACAATGAAGCGGGGAATAAATACTGGTAAAAATGGGCAGGGACATCCCTCAAATTGGTCCTTCATAAAATGATGTGGGTAACAAGAACACTTTAACACAGCCACAAAGTGTTCAGAGCAGGTAATTTAAAGTTGTTTTAGGCCACAAACGAGTACCTGATCCTTCCCTTAGCATGGTGGCTAATGACCCTCCATGGGTTGACTAGTCTGACATTATAAAAAAAAGAGATAAATGTTTATAGTTTAAGATGACATCACAAGAGCAAAGGTCTGAACAAATACACAGACCCTGCACCCCTCTCTCCCCTCTCTCCCCTCTCCACTTCCCAGGGACCTTTGCTTTGAAAAACAGCTTTAAGCGGCCAGAATCATTTGCCCATTTACACAGCACATTTATTTGGTCTACCGTTGAAAACATAAACTTTTACTTAACTGTGTATTATTAAAATGTAAGATCTTTTTCCACCGGGCCATGGTGATAGGGTGTGTGCATGTGTGTGTGTTCCTACCAGGGGTTTCCTTGTTTATCCCCTTACTGGTAATGTAGAGGAGTAAATGCCTTTTTGGTTGTCATATGTTGTCTCGACTGTGGCTGTGATTTCTGTCATATTGATACTTTGTGTGATATTTGTTATTGGATTTAAATGTCTGTAAGCTATGTACCTCTCTCTCTCTCTCTCGCTCTCTCCCCCCTCCCCCTCCCTCTCTCTCTCTCTTACACACACACACACACACACAGTCATCGTCATCTCCTGTTGTCTGAATCCCATTGCTGGTACACTAATTTCTGGAGGAGGCTGATGTCCATCCTCGTTAGCTATTCCTCAGCCACACGGTAACCCAATCCCACTGGCTGCTTATCCACTAGCAAGTGGACGCTGCCGGCCTTACCACACCCATATCACAACCCCATGCGTCTGGTTCAAACATTCACAGAGAGGTCTGTCGCCTACACTTAGGACAGCAGAAAGCTTTCATTGCTGGCGTCCCATTGGAAACACATGTGGATTGTTGCAGGCTGACGGGGCATGGTCCTGTTACATGTATGTCAGCACAATGTTTCCATACCGTCTGCTCCCCGTCCACAGGAGAGTGAAGTAATAGGGTTTACAATGTGTCCCGGAAACATGTTAAAATGGCCTGTTCTCTACTACTGTGGGTCATGCCGTCAGCAACACTAGGGAAGATTAGCTCTGCCATGCACAGGATACAATGGGAGCTTGCCCAGTACAGTCAAGCAGCTCCAACACAAAGAGTGGAGAATGAACCTTTAATAATGAGTTCCAATGTGGCCCATTATTGAGAAAGGGATGGGAATGGTAGCGATAGAACACTAGCGTATTGGATATTAGACAACACAGTGATTGTTCTGAAATCTCATCGAAGCAAAGTCAATTCCGCAGTTGTTTAAAAAGGATAATGTTTATTTTCGTGTTTTATTAAACAGCTTCCCATTGGTCTTGAGTGTGTGTGTGTGTGTGTTTTGTTTGACTCCTCTTGATCACTAGAGCCGGGGGTTTGTGTGAGGGAGGAAATGTCCTGTAAACATTGAAAGCTGGACGCTAGCCAGAGACGCTCGGTTTGAAAGGTAGATTGCATATCGCAGCCCAAACTGCAAAGCTCATATTGGAAAATTGGCTTGAAAATTGCGCCGAACAAATTGAACCAAAATACTTCTCTGGCTCATTCAATAGCTTGTAACAGAACACAATGAGTTCAATATCAAACCCCAGCAGAATTAGCGCCTGCTACAGAGATCGTTTTGTCTGTAGCTGAGTCTAGAGCCGGTTCAGTCCGGAGAGGGAGAGGGCAGGAACAACATAAAACTCTTTGTCACATTATCAAGGCAGAAATGTACTTTGAACAACTCCCTCTCTCTGCCTGGCTCTGAGTTGTGGCTGAGCTCGAACATGGCAAGGCCAAAACTAGGGCCTAAATCCTACTGCCAGCTGGTCCAGAGACATACTGGGGAAAATAACCTCAGCAGTGTTACACTACAGTAATTTGTATCTATTAGTTATGTGTACCACTGTACTTTGGAGGTCATGAGCATTATAATACTACACTGTACCTACGCACCTTTATCATATTGGCGTATTGGCATGACATTGCAAGCACAGCAAGCAGGATTATGTCTGAGGCTTGCTTATTTCACCATTAGGCTATTGACAGATTGTTAGCTTCTTTGAGTGACTAACTAACCACTGAATTGCCAGTCATGTCAGTGACATTTCTCAAGTGGTTAGAAGTCCTTCAGTTAAAGATTTATAACCATTAGCTTATCTGGGGCTGAGAGACGTTGAAAACTCCACGGTGTGACAACATGTTTTGGCGGTTTGTCCAAACTTTCCCTTTGTCACTGTGGCTGGGTTCAGACTAATAAGCGATGAAAGCCTCTGGAAGTCCCTGGTTCCTGATGGAGATTCCTCCAGGCATTAGCATGAGCGCCAGCCCGCGGTGCCCCCACGAAGAGTAACCCAATCCGTCCCTACGGGCTAGCTTCTCGTCGTAAGCATATCCTTGTTTTGATGGAGGTGAGGAAAGGTCTGTTATGAGAGGATGAATTGTAATGACGTTTGTCAACTCCAATACTCTGAGGTTGGTCCGCTGAGGATACGGCTGTGGGGTTTCCTAGTTTGATTTGTGTGGGGAAGAAGGGGGGGGATGTCTGTCTGGAGTCAGAACCATCACACATCCCAAACAGTGAGGAATGGAAGTTCATCCTCAATAGGTGATGGAAGATGGTGCAGTATTGTAACAATCATATCAAATGTATTTATAAAGCTCTTTTTACATCAGCAGATGTCACAAAGTGCTTATACAGAAAGCCAGCAAGCAATACAGACGTAGATCCACAGTGGCTAGAGAAAACTCCCTAGAAAAGTAGGAACCTAGGAATAAACCTAGAGAGGAAACAGGCTGTCAGGGATGGCCAGGGTCAAAAACAGCAGGTCCGGGACAAGGTAGCATGTACTGAAACAGGTCAGGGTTCCATAGCCACAGGCAAAACAGCAGACACTGGATTAGCAGCCTGACCAGATGGACTGGGGAAACACAGGACACCAGATAAGATAAGAGATTTCACCAGATAGGACAGACCGGCACAAAAACTATAACAGCATAGATACTGGAGGCTGAGAAAGGGGAGGTCGGGGACACTGTGGCCCCGTACGACGATACCCCCGGACAGGGCCAACCAGGCAGGATATAACCCCACTTTTGCAAAGCACAGCCCCCACACCGCTAGAGGGATATCAATCACCAACTTACTAGAATGAGGCTGAGTATAGCCCACAATCTTATCCACCGACACGAGCCCGAAGGAGCGCAAAACCGGACAGGAAGATCATGTCAGTGACTCAAGCCAATCAAGTGACACGCCCCTCCTCGGGACAGCATGAAAGATCACTGTATGGCTGCCGTCTTTTGACTTTTGTTGTGCAAAATGTATCCGCTATCATTTCTTCATGTACTTCCCATTTCTATTTCTAGTGTGTTTTTGTTCTACTTTAGTTCATTTCATAGTATAATATTTTTACGACTTACATTGATTACTGCTTTGTTGGGAAAGAGCTTGCAAGAAAGGCATTTCACTGTACTTGAAAACTTGAAACTTGAAGGTGTTGCAGGAGAGAATGAGGCTGAGATTTAGGGAGAGTGCATGTACCTCTCCAGCTCTGCTGGATAACTAAGGCCAGGCCTAATCTAAATGAACAACAGGCTGGATGGTGGCCACTCACCTCCGCCCCCAACCCAGCCCAACCCAACCCAATCCACAGCCATCTACCTCAGGCCTGATCCAACCTGATCCCTGGAACTGGTTTTCAGGGAGTCAGGTTTTTATTAAGCTGTGGTCAGGGCTGGCTTAGGTTCATATTGGGTGGGGGGAGAGGGAGGGGGGGAGAAGGTGGGATAAGTTACCCTTTGTGCAAACAGGAGGAGGTGAAAGGCAGACTGTGTGGAGGGGAGGGGGGTTAAAGGAGGGATGGATGACGGGGAGGTGGGGTAAAATGAGGGAGGGAGGGGTTGCCCTGGTAGCTCCGCAGGTCCTGTCCCGGGGCTGGGAGTGAGGTTCATGCTAGGACCTGTGCCACTCACAGCTTCCCCAGTAACCACATCTTGACAGGGTGACAACTGCGATGTTCCTCCTGCCATCAAAATACAGGGGATAACTGGGATGCTCCTCCTGCCATCAAAATACAGGGGACAACTGGGATGCTCCTCCTGCCTCCAGGATACAGGGGACAACTGGGATGCTCCTCCTGCCATCAAAATACAGGGGACAACTGGGATGCTCCTCCTGCCATCAAAATACAGGGGACAACTGGGATGCTCCTGCCATCAAAATACAGGGGACAACTGGGATGTTCCTCCTGCCATCAAAATACAGGGGACATCTGGGATGTTCCTCCTGCCATCAAAATACAGGGGACAACTGGGATGCTCCTCCTGCCATCAAAATACAGGGGACAACTGGGATACTCCTCCTGCCACCAGGATACAAGGGACAACTGGAGACACACTCACATATTACACTTTTCACTATAAGAGTCTGCAGTTTGGTCCGTGGACCATCTGAACAAGCATGTCAACTGAGCTGATGTGTGACAATACAGTTTGCTATGCTGCAAAAACAACCCCTCTTTCATAAATGTGATTTATCCTAAACTATGGAGTGATGTCTCGGTGCAGTAGTTCAAATGGACCACAGCTACAGGCAGCTGGTGTGATTGCCTCATTGGCCCCTGAGGACTTGTACAAACCATATGTACGCTCGGACAACAAGCATCTTTGTTATCATATAGAGAGGCCTTTGATATTGTATAATTTAGCATGTGGCAGAGCTCCATGCTCACGTGCCCTCAAGGGGGGGTATTCCATGCCTTCAAAGTGATTAGATCATCCACAGATACAGATATGACCTCATGCTCCTCTTGATGTCACAATGTTTATCACCAGGTGTCTGAGGACAAGACCCATGTCACTTGTCATATGATGAACAGTGCAGACAGCAGGTCTGCCATGCTTTGAACGCGAGGTTCCACTCTGCTGTGGAACTGTGAGTCATGTTATACAACCCCCAGATGGCCAATCCAGGAGGGACACACAAGGATATGAAAGACATGTGGCAAAAGTACAACAATCACTGCAATCACTATTTTATTCAATGTCCTAATTTGGAACATATCTCCACTTGAATATTTGGATCTCTGGAAGCCTCGTCTGGTAGTGATCTACTGGTTGTAACTGCCGCTAGCTGTCACAAGTGAAGGTGGTCACGGAGTCGACATACATGACAGGAGGCCCGTGTCAGAGAGCGGACTCTGAGCCACGCTGTTAAGATCGTCTCAGGGGAGATACGGGGCAGTGGCGGTCGGTGCCATTTAAGGGAGCACGGCCTTATTTCTATTACAGCATATTGGATGACTGTCATTCATATTCCATTCACCTAGCTCAATGTGTGATCGACAGATTTAGGCTACTACATGATACTCAAATTATCTCTGTACCCATCAGGAGATTGCTACAACATAACCTATGAATGAACGTTTTCCACGTAGGTGCACACAGGTCGAGAGAATTTTGAGTAATCAAGGGGTCAGATAATGACACATTCAAAACCACCTTGCACACTCTCGCCTGCATCTAGCTGATCTAGGGTGTAATCATTAGTCCATGAACCTCCTAGGTGTTGTATTGAAGTCAATGTATCCAGAGGAGGACAGAAGCTAGCTGACCTCCGGCTACACCATGGTGCTACCCTACAGAGTGCTGTTGAGGCTACTGTAGACCTCCATTGCAAAATAGTGTGTTTAATTAAATGATTTGGTGATGTGAATATATTTAATATAGTTTTAGGAACTTTAATGTTGAACTATTTTTATGAAATTCACTGAGGAGGATGGTCCTCCTGTCCTCCTCTGAGGAGCACTCCACTGATACAGAGGTAGGCTATACTAGCCCTCAGAGCAGTGGAGGTGACAGAGGGAACCATGTGGTATGATGGTTACTGCAGGTCTGTCTGTCTTGTCTTCCCTGTCCTGTCTACCTTACCTCCAATAGAGCATGTCTGTCTGCCTGCCAAGTCTGACTGCCTGCCTGCCTGCCTGCCTGCCTGTCTGTCTGTCTGTCTGTCTGTCTGTCTGTCTGTCTGTCTGTCTGTCTGTCTGTCGGACGGTCGGTCTGCCTTCCCTCCAATAGAGCATGTCTGTCTGCCTGCCAAGTCTGACTGCCTGCCTGCCTGCCTGCCTGCCTGCCTGCCTGTCTGTCTGTCTGTCTGTCTGTCTGTCTGTCTGTCTGTCTGTCTGTCTGTCTGTCTGTCTGTCTGTCTGTCTGTCTGTCTGTCTGTCTGTCTGTCTGTCTGTCGGACGGTCGGTCTGCCTTCCCTCCAAAACAGGATCTCCCCCACCTTTTCACCTTACTCCGCCCCCACGTAAAGACAACTTTCTGGGCGTATATGTTTTTTTACTACGCTTCTGGAACAAAAGCGTCTTGGACATCCCATTTTCATTTTGAGACATGGAGGCACATGTGGTACAAATTACGGTGAGTCTTGCAAGAGGGCCGTAGCTCTGGAAACCAATGGGGTATGAAGTGTTGCCATGTCTGACTCATAATCCCACAATTGAATCGGTCCAACAGGAGCACCTTCTCCAACTCATCCGCTGTCTTCATTATTCTAACACGAGAATGTCCGGTCACAGTACATCATCATCATTCGATGCATTGAAAGACTATTGGTGTGTGTGTGCGCATGCTTGCGTGTGTGTGTGTTTAGCAGAGGGGCCCTTGGCACAGGTTGAGGAGACTGTGGTTGCCAAGCCAAGGCCCACTCTGATCAGATACTGTATGATGTGTTTCGCTGTGCCAAAAAGCATGGGCTGTGCTGCCTGGTTAACACAGGTAATTACACCCTAATGCTCATGTCAGCGGCTGGGATTATCTGATTGACAGCTAATGAGGCAACATCTCATTCTTAACCTCTTAACCTACCATGCCTCTCTCCCAGCCTACCACAAAACCACAGCCAACCCCTCTATGTTGCTGTCGTAACTGCCTCTACCTGATGTTGTATGGGACCTGAAATCCTATGGACTGAAATGGGACTGTTCTGAATTACCCTATTTGCCCGGGTGTCAACTAAAGTGATGTCAATTCTTCTAGCCTACAGTACACCTGTATGTGCAGTACTTGCAATCTTAGTCACATCTTTCCTTCTGCTCGTCTGCCTACTGTTGATTTCTAGAATGTCCCGGGGAGTTCAACCAGGCGTCAGTCATAAGAACAACATGGCCGACGTTTCATTTATCAACACCGTCTGCCTGTGACACAGCTTGATGATGTCATCTGTTCCACTTTTGCTCTTGGGACGCGGAATATCACGAGGTGTTCTCTCGCAAACGTTAAGGAGAATGAGAACCGAAGAGGGCAAAACGTATCGTCAGTCAAATTGTTTAATGTGCAGCCTGATAGGTTTAAGCTTCAACTGCAAACCAAACAGCAATTTTACCTCTATATAATTGCACAATTTATTATGACCTGATGTTCAGATATGTGGAGTTATGCTCGATATTGCCAAAACAAATAGCTTTATCAGATTCAGGGGCACCTATTTAGAGAGTGCGACCAGAGCCGGAGATGACCTCCTGTTGGTTTTATGCATATTTGAATTTGTGTTTCTACCTGTTTGTTTTGATACTGCACTGCCTAGCAAACTATACTTTTGTACTTAGTACCAAGCATGTGCAGACCCTTGTCTAAAACCTGTCCCATAATCAGCTGAATCAGACAATAGCATCATGGAAGGATTTCAGGTTCAGGACCTGTATCATTAGTTTTGGAAAAGTCTCCTAAACTTGTTAATGTCATTGGCACAATAAACGAGCATTGGCCTGATTGTAAATGTCTTTTGAACGTCAACCGTTTGCTGATCTTGGCTTTTGTCTGGCGGTGCGGGCAAACAAGGCGGATGTGTAACCAGCAGGAGGCTTCCGGAGGTGTCACGCACATGGAGGCTATGGGCGAAGAGCCTACTAACATCTGTACAGTAAGGCTGCTGTGTACAGGGATGATGAGGGATTGGTTACCCTGAAAGTCAAATAAACACCCAAGTAAATACAACAAACTGCCATGTAACTGTGGGGGGCAGCCGTATTACGTAAAAACAAAATATGCACGAATCATTAGCTCATCCTACAGGTGAGAGTAGCCCGTTTCACATGCGACACGACTTTCGTACAGCTTTTTATAAAGGTAAAAGTAACTGTTTAGGATGGGATATTTGTCTGTGGTTCTGCGCTGCTACTGGAAACATGATACAGGTTTAGAGATGGGAGCTGCCTTGTACCTCTGGTCATTTACATAGGACCTGGAACGAGCCAGGAGTCGAGGCGCAGCAACAATGCCTTGGAGCAACCTTTCTTTAGAGCGTCTCACTGCATATGAAACACAAGACATTTAGAGCTAATTAAATACAGACGTCTGAACAGAGAAAGAAGAAAGAAGGTATCAGATATGAACGTTAACCGCCATATTTTCCCGACTAGCAGGTGAGATATTCTATATCCAGACTATAACATGAAATCTGCTCAGCCCCCTAACTTGTTTTGCTTGGACAGGGCAACACTGACTAGCTCACTCGAAGCTGACAGGGTCACAATATAGTGCAGGACTTCGTATGAGATGGGCTCTGGCTTGGGCTCGGAGGAAAACACTTGATAGACAGGCTCTCTACCTGAGCCAAGAACAGGAGGGGGGAAAATGAAATAAAATCAATACTCGAATATAACTTTTTAAATAAACATTTGCACTCTATGGACATTGTTGGCATCGACTCTCTGTAACCTGTGCCTATTGGGGGAACTTAATACAAGACGTTAGTGAAAGCCTGGCTGCTCAACAGTGATGGCTACTGGCAAGTTGTGACGTGAATAACAAGGTTCATGTTTATTCAAGGCAAGAAAAAGCTGAAATCCTAATGTGCGCTTTTGGGAGCCAACGTTTTTCACGCATTGTTACTCATTTTAAAGGCACTCCGAGTCGTATAGGATTGGTGTCAATAAGTAGCATTTCTTCTCTGGGGGAAGAAATTAAATGCAACCAGGACCTGCGTTTCACATACATGTACACCTCAAACCTCAAGCCCTGCACGCCACACGTTCACTCAGGTACTGCCTTTAGCCCACAGTCCACATGATCAAATGATTGTCCATGGGGCCTTCAAAGCTGAACCTACATTAGTAGCTTAACTGAGCTGAGCTGATGTGAGCTAAGCGGAATTGAGCTAAGTTTAGCTTTGCTGATTTGAACCGAGCTGTGCTGAGCTACGCTAAACTACGTAGGTCAGGTAGAAAGGCTATGCTGGGTTGACTGGGCTGCCTGGTTGTTCTACCCAGCTACACTTACCCAGCTACTGTACACTGGCCCAGGTGCTACTGACTGGAGTGGAAAAGTCGTCTCTCTATCCCTTTCTCTCAGCCATAGGCCTAGTCAGAGGCCCTCTCTCCTCATTTAGCGTGGCTATCGGTTCTCTCTCTCTCTCTCTCTCTCTCTCTCTCTCTCTCTCTCTCTCTCTCTCTCAATTCAATTTCCATTTAAGGGGCTTCATTGGAATGGGAAACATATGTTTACATTGCCAAAGCAAGGGAAATAGATAACAAACAAAAGTGAGAGAAAAAAATATACAAAAATAACAGGAAACATTACACTCCAAAAAAATACAGTTGTTTCAAATGTTAAAGAATGTCTATATACAGTGTTGTAATGATGTGCACATAGTTAAAGTACAGAGGGGAAAATAGATAAATATAAATATAGGTTGTATTTACAATGGTGTTTGTTCTTCACTGGTAGCTCTTTTCTTGTGGCAACAGGTCACACATCTTGCTGCTGTGATGCACACTGATGGCACACCCAACAGATATGGGAGTTTATCAAAATTGGATTTGTTTTCGAATTCTTTGTGGGTCTGTGTAATCTGAGGGAAATATGTGTCTCTAATATGTTCATACATTTGGCAGGAGGTCAGGAAGTGCACCTCAGTTTCCACCCCATTTTGTGGGCAGTGTGCACATAGTCTGTCTTCTTTGAGAGCTAGGTCTGTCTTCGGGTTGCCATTCTCAATAGCAAGGCTATGCTCACTGAGTGTACATAGTCATTTCCTTAATTTTGGGTCAGTCACAGTGGTCAGGTATTCTGCCGCTGTGTACTCTCTGTTTGGGGCCAAATAGCATTCTTCTTTGTGTTTTTGTAAATTATTTCCTGTGTCAACTAATTATCTTTTAGTTTTCTCGTGATTTGGTTGGGTCTAATTGTGTTGCTGTCCTGGGGCTCTGTGGGGTCCGTTTGTGTTTGTGAACAGAGCCCCGGGAGCAGCTTGCTTAGGTGGCTCTTCTCTGGGTTGATTTCTCTGTAGGTGATGGCTTTGTTATGGAAGGTTTGGGATTCGCTTCCTTTTTGGTGGTTGTAGTCTCTTTTCTGGATTTTAAGTAGTGGGTATTGGCCTAATTCTGTTCTACATGCATTATTTGGTGTTTTACATTGTATACAGAGGATATTTTTGCAGAACTGCATGCAGAGTCTCAATTTGGTGTTTGCCCCATTTTGTGAATTATTGGTTGGTGAGCAGAACCCAGACAACACAACCATAAAGGGAAATGGGTTGTATAACATATTCAAGTATTTTTTGCCAGATCCTAATTGGTATGTCGAATTTTATGTTCCTCTTGATGGCATAGAAGGCCCTTCTTGCCTTATTTCTCGGTCACAGCTCTGTGGAAGTTACCTGTAGCACTGATGTTTAGATTGAGGTGGGTATGGTTTTTTGTGTGCTGTAGGGCAACAGTGTCTAGATGTAATGTGTTTTAGTGGTCCAGGCAACTGAACCGTTTTTGGAACACCATTATTTTTGTCTTATTGAGTTTTACTGTCAGGGCCCGGCACTGACAGAATCTGTGCAGAAATGTGTGATTTTTTGCCAATTTTAACCACACACTTCTTGTTTGTGTACATGGTTTTTATAATGTCGTATGTTTTCCCCCAACATCACTTTCCATTAATTTGTATAGCAGACCCTCATGCCAAATTGAGTCTAAAGACTTTGCCCTTGTTTTGGTTTGTTTGTTTGTCAATTAGGGTGTGCAGGGTGAATACGCGGTCTGTCGTACGGTAATTTGGTAAAAGGCCAATTTGACATTTGATCAGTACATTGTTTTTCGCTGAGGAAATGTACAAGTCTGCTGTTAATGATAATGCAGAAGATTTTCCCAGGGTTACTGTTGACGCATATCCCCCGGTAGTTATTGGGGTCAAATTGGTCTCCACTTTTGTGGATTGGGGCCATCAGTCCTTGGATCCAAATATTGGGGAAGATGCCAGAGCTGAGGAGGACGTTAAAGAGTTTAAGTTCTCTCTCTCTCTCTCCCTCTCTCTCTCTCTCTCTCTCTCTCTCTCTCTCTCTCTCTCTCTCTCTCTCTCTCTCTCTACAGGGAGAGGAAACACACAACTGTGGCTGCAGCTGTTCTGCTCAGGGCTACTGGGACTGAGTCAGTCGGGGAACATCAGGAGCATATTGCATAGAAGGACATGGAGAGTGGAGGGACATCAGTCCCTTCAGTAAACTATACTATTGACATTAAATCAAATCAAAAAGTAACTTAAGAATATTACATGACAAGAACGAGGCTATATACAGGGTGCATTGATACTGAGTCAATGTGCGGGGGTACAGGTTAGTCAAGGTAATTTGTAAAGTGACTATGCATAGATAATGAACAGCGAGTAGCAGTAGTGTAAAACCAAGGGCAGGGGGTGTCAATGTAAATAGTTTGGGTGGCCATTTGATGAATTGTTCCGCAGTCTTGGGGGTAGAAGCTGTTAAGAAGCCTTTTGGTCCTAGACTTGGCACTGAAAATGTCCGTGAAGACACTTGCCAGTTGGTCCGCGCATGCTTTGAGTACAGATCCGATAGTCGGTCTGGCCCCACGGCTTTGTGAATGTTGACCTGTCTAAAGGTCTTGCTCACATCGGCAACTGGAGAGAGTGATCACACAGTCATCTGGAACAGCTGGTGCTCTCATGTACGCTTCAGTGTTGCTTACCCCAAAGCGAGCATAAAAGGCATTTAGCATGTCTGGCAGGCTCGCGTCACTGGGAAACTCTCGGTTGGGTTTCCCTTTGTAGACTGTAATAGTTTTCAAGCCCTGCCACATCCGACGAGCATCAGAGCCGGTGTAGTAGGATTCAGTCTTAGTCCTGTATTGACACTTTGCCTGTTTGATGGTTCGTCTGAGGGAAGAGCAGGATTTCTTATAAGCATCTGGATTAGTGTCCCGCTCCTTGAAAGTCGGCAGCTCTAGCCTTTAGCTCAGTGAGCATGTTGCCTGTAATCTATGGCTTCTGGTTGGGATATGTACATACAGTCAGTGTGGGGACGACATCGTCAATGCACTAATTGATGAAGCCGGTGACTGAGGTGGTATACTCCTCAATGCCCTTGGGTGAATCCAGAACATATTCAAGTCTGTGCTAGCAAAACATTCCTTTAGCGTAGCATCCGCATCGCCTGACCACTTCGGTATTGGGTGAGTCACTGGTACTTCCTGCATTAGTTTTTGATGGTAAGCAGGTACCAGGAGGATAGAATTCTGATAAGATTTGCCAAATGGAGGGTGAGGGAGAGCTTTGTATGCATCTCTGTGTGTGGAGTAAAGGTGGTCTAGAGTTTCTTTCCCTCTGTTTGTACATGTGACATGCTGGTAGAAATTAGGTAAAAGGGATTTAAGTTTGCCTGCATTAAAGACCCCCGGTCGAGAGGTGCGCCGCTTCTGGTTTAGCATTAGCATCCTTATGGCCTTATACAGCCCGTTGAGTGGGTTCTTTGTGCCAGCATCGATATGTGGCGGTAAATGGCGGTAAATAGACAGCTATGAATAATATAGATGAGGCCTGGTAGATAGTGTGATCTAAAGCTTATGATGAGGTATTCTACCTCAGGTGAGCAATACCTCAAGTTTTTTTTACTTTTAGACTTTTCTCCGTATTTTCTTCAGAGATTTTGGACCTTGTCTCGACAAAGCAGTATATGCTTCATGTCGGAATCATTAAAGAAAACATCTTTGTCCAGTTTGAGGTGAATAGTCGCTGTTCTGATGTCCAGAAGCTCTTTTGGTCGTTAGAGACGGTAGCAGTAACATTATGTACAAAATTTGTTAAAAACATTGCGAAACAACAAACAAAATAGCACAGTTGGTTTGGAGCCCGTAAAATGGCAGCCATCCCCTCCAGCGCCGTTATCACATGTCGTCTGTTTCAGTGAATAATCCTCATTCCAATTTTGGTCTGTCTTGTTAACCAGATTGTGCCATAGTAAAAACTTACGAGAATTGGGAAAGCTCCTCTGCCACAATCAGATGAAAAACTGATGGAAATACAGTACAACCACGTGTGCCAAACAAGTCAAATCATCCATTCACAATGTAGCTTTAAATAGAATGGGGTGAGGGACAGCTCAGGGATTATCTGGTCTCTCCTTGTTCTCCAACTGAAATGGCAAACATATGCACACATGTACACACCCATTCTCCTCTGCTGATCCCTCCCTCTCTCACTTTCTCTGCTCTTATTGGAACTGTGAGCATGGCATTTTAACAGGGTCTGGTTTTGGGCCAGACACTCTGAATCACCTATGGGCTCTGGTAGATAGACAACACTATGTGGATGTTCTCAATCTGTGGTCTGAACACACATAAACACACACACAGACGCACACACACATACACCTGTCATTCGTAGTGTGTGTGATGTGTATGTGTGTGTGTGTGTGTGTGTGTGTGTGTGTGTGTGTGTGTGTGTGTGTGTGTGTGTGTGTGTGTGTGTGTGTGTGATGTGATGTGATGTGATGTGTGTGTGATGTGTGTGATGTGTGATGTGTGTGTGTGTGTGTGTGTGTGTGTGTGATGTGTGTCTTGATCACATGAACTCCGAACACACAGTTGGATGAGGGCAGCAGGTCCAAAAGGAAGAACATCAATAAATGTCAGAGCCGTCAGACCAAACTATGTTTCTTCTCCTTCCTCACAGAGACCATTGATGAACACCAACGTCGTCTGAGCCTGCGGACGAACTGGAAAACGAGGACAATCTTCTCTCAGTCTTCCTGGAAATCTAACGGAAAGGAGAACGGGTTATCTGGCATGCTTACCTTGATGAAATAGCAACAGGGTGCAACACATTTTTTTCCAGATATTGTATATTGGGTAGTCTATTTGTGAAAAACTTCTCTGGGGTAATTTTCTGATGATTTCAGTGTTGTTGTTTACCTATTTGAGGTCAAATCAGGTCAAGTTAACGTCAGCCTGGTGGGTAATGTATCTGTAAGCTGGTTTAAACATATCCTACACTTGTTGTCATCTCCTAATAGGTTACCTAGCTGCCTGATCTGGAGCCCAGTGTGTGGTAACTGTCTCTCGTTTAGACTGGCCCCAGATCTGTTTGTGCTGCCTTTCCAATTAGTGGTAATTATTGGCAAGACAGCGCCAATAGATCTTGGTCCTGGCTGCCTCCCTCTCTCTCTCTCTCTCTCTCTCTCTCTCTCTCTCTCTCTCTCTCTCTCTCTCTCTCTCTCTCTCTCTCTTTCACTGACCAATCGGAATCCCAACTCTCCACGCAACGTGTGGCTGGCTGCAAGGCGGTGGAGGGCACAGCCACCTCGCAGTTTATAAAGGAGTCCATTCACCAAATAATCAAACTCTATGCTGGAGAAAACCCGGAGCGAAAACAAGCACGGTTTAAAGAGAAAACAAATCGGGAGGTCCCGACAAATTCCTACTAATTCACCAGCGCCAGGCTGGAGAGGAACGGCTTATGGCTACAGCCGGCAGGACGGCTGCCTGCCTCAGTGCCTCGGAGGGTGCCAGCTATCCCATCAGCCCCAGCTTTGACAGATCCCTGATACATCCTGTTCCCTGCACTCTGTGGTATTTTACAGTTGGCCAAAGACTCCAGCATCTCTTCCTCCAAAAACACATACTCCTCTCAGCTCTCTGTGCATTAATGTAACTCAATTACTATTTATCCTTATTGTGTGTCAAATAGTATGAGCCACAGTATTAGATAGCCTTATTATTTATTCACCCTTAACAAATCGTTCCTATGGTTCAACTGAGGCCTGTACAGAGTACTGTTTACTGTACAAACAATTTTCCTTCCTCTTGGAAAGGAAATTTGAATCGGGGACCTTTTCGGTTACAGTAGTGAAGCTGTAGGGTAAGATTGGCAGGTGTGTTTCTTATTAAAGTGATGATTTGGACACCTGTGTTTGTTTGTGTCCGCGGACCAGGTGAGAGGGGACAGGAGACAGCAGTCCTGATCAGGATGAGAGGGGAGGTATGAGCTGTGCCATCAGTCGTGGCTCTGGAGAAAGAGAGCGAGAGAGTGCGGGAGAGAGAGTGAGAGTAGGTCCACTCCCCACACTCAGCCCACAGAAGAAGGCCTCTATGACTCAGAGGAGGCCTTGTTGTCTTGGAGTCTGATAGTCTGGCCTCTAGTGGTTCGAGGGCTAGTTGTGAGGGGAGAGGGATTTCTGACAGCACACTTCCCCCATGTGGAGAGCTAGCAATGGACATATACAGTATACCTACATATGACAATCATACAGTATGTCCTTTATCAAAGTGTCTAGTTCATTGAGAATCCTGATTTTTAGGGGTTATTGTTGTGTGTCCTAATCTGAAACATTTTGGTAGCCACTGTGTCATTGTCACCAACCCCCCCACAGAGGACCGCATGCTCACTGACATCTAATCCAGACCTATGTTACCATAACATTTTCATAAGTGTCCATCGCCGTAGAATAACAGTTCCAGAGGAATTGGAGAAATGGCTTCTTTATAAGAGGAACGACACAAGCTATTAGTGTTCATTGGTGTTACCTCTATTTTTGGTATATTTTTACAAGCAAAGAAAAAAGGTGTTACATATACAGTGTGTGTGTGTGTGTGTGTGTGTGTGTGTGTGTGTGTGTGTGTGTGTGTGTGTGTGTGTGTGTGTGTGTGTGTGTGTGTGTGTGTGTGTGTGTGTGTGTGTGTGTGTGTGTGTGTGTGTGTGTGTGTGTGTGTGTGTGTGTGTGTGTGTGTGTGTGTGTGTGTTTTTGTCTAGCCGTATCCCTGAGAGAACTAGTGATAAGTAAAGGTATGATGAATGGGGCTGGTTATGGGGGGCCATCAGTCTAATAGCTCCATACAGGCTGGTGTGTGTGGTAGTGACCTCCATCACATGGCTCTGCTGGACACATCAGTCACCCTGGACCTAGATCTGGGCCTGGAGGCTGCTGAGGGAAGGAAGAGTGAATGGAATGGCATCAAACACATGGAACCCATGTGTTTGATGTATTTGATACCGTTCTACTTATTCCTCTCCAGCCATTAATTACCACAAGCACATCCTCCCCAATTAAGGTGCCACCAACCTCCTGTGGCCCAGGGGTATCTCACCTGGAGCCTTCCATGGAGCTGGCTGTGCCCCATACCCAGCCAGTCCTAGCATCTATGTTCCTGGTTCTGTGGCCCTCCCAGTCCAGGGGGATGTCTGGCAGTTATTACCCTACACAGTATGACTGCTTTGCCCCTTTAATCTGTCTGTGGATGATTGGAATCGAGTCAGGGCCAAAGGCTCTGCTTCAACAGAGAAATCTGAGATTCAGATACACTGACAGCTTATCTTTACAACAGTGGGGAGGGGTGGGGAAGTAGGGAAGTCAACCCCTGGCTGCCTCCAACTTTTTCTCCAGCCAGTAGTAAAACTAATGACAAAATTAGAACAGTCAGGTCATTGAACAGCTCTTTTTATTCCACAAATGTACCAATCTGTTGGCTAGTTTGTCCTGTGGGACACCACACTCTCCTGTGTGTTACTACAGCAGTGCTGATGAATACGGTGCAGGCAGCAGTGCTGATAAATACGGTGCAGACAGCAGTGCTGATAAATACAGTGCAGACAGCAGTGCTGATGAATACGGTGCAGACAGCAGTGCTGATGAATACGGTGCAGACAGCAGTGCTGATAAGTAAGGTGCAGACAGCAGTGCTGATAAGTAAGGTGCAGACAGCAGTGCTGATAAATACGGTGCAGGCAGCAGTGCTGATAAGTAAGGTGCAGACAGCAGTGCTGATAAGTAAGGTGCAGACAGCAGTGCTGATAAATACGGTGCAGACAGCAGTGCTGATGAATACGGTGCAGACAGCAGTGCTGATGAATACGGTGCAGACAGCAGTGCTGATAAGTAAGGTGCAGACAGCAGTGCTGATAAATACGGTGCAGGCAGCAGTGCTGATAAGTAAGGTGCAGACAGCAGTGCTGATGAATACGGTGCAGACAGCAGTGCTGATAAGTAAGGTGCAGACAGCAGTGCTGATAAATACGGTGCAGGCAGCAGTGCTGATAAGTAAGGTGCAGACAGCAGTGCTGATGAATACGGTGCAGGCAGCAGTGCTGATAAGTAAGGTGCAGACAGCAGTGCTGATAAGTAAGGTGCAGACAGCAGTGCTGATAAATACGGTGCAGGCAGCAGTGCTGATAAGTAAGGTGCAGACAGCAGTGCTGATAAATACGGTGCAGGCAGCAGTGCTGATGAATACGGTGCAGGCAGCAGTGCTGATAAGTAAGGTGCAGACAGCAGTGCTGATAAGTAAGGTGCAGACAGCAGTGCTGATAAGTAAGGTGCAGACAGCAGTGCTGATAAGTAAGGTGCAGACAGCAGTGCTGATAAGTAAGGTGCAGACAGCAGTGCTGATAAGTAAGGTGCAGACAGCAGTGCTGATAAGTAAGGTGCAGACAGCAGTGCTGATAAGTAAGGTGCAGACAGCAGTGCTGATAAGTAAGGTGCAGACAGCAGTGCTGATAAATACGGTGCAGGCAGCAGTGCTGATAAGTAAGGTGCAGACAGCAGTGCTGATAAATACGGTGCAGGCAGCAGTGCTGATGAATACGGTGCAGGCAGCAGTGCTGATGAATACGGTGCAGACAGCAGTGCTGATGAATACGGTACAGACAGCAGTGCTGATAAATACGGTGCAGACAGCAGTGCTGATGAATACGGTGCAGACAGCAGTGCTGATGAATACGGTGCAGACAGCAGTGCTGATGAATACGGTGCAGAGAGCAGTGCTGATGAATACGGTGCAGACAGCAGTGCTGATGAATACGGTGCAGACAGCAGTGCTAATGAATACGGTGCAGACAGCAGTGCTGATAAATACGGTGCAGACAGCAGTGCTAATGAATACGGTGCAGACAGCAGTGCTGATGAATACGGTGCAGACAGCAGTGCTAATGAATACGGTGCAGACAGCAGTGCTGATGAATACGGTGCAGACAGCAGTGCTGATGAATACGGTACAGACAGCAGTGCTGATGAATACGGTGCAGACAGCAGTGCTGATGAATACGATGCAGACAGCAGTGCTGATAAATATGGTGCAGACAGCAGTGCTGATAAATACGGTGCAGACAGCAGTGCTGATGAATACGGTGCAGACAGCAGTGCTGATGAATACGGTGCAGACAGCAGTGCTGATGAATACGGTGCAGACAGCAGTGCTGATGAATACGGTGCAGACAGCAGTGCTGATAAATACAGTGCAGACAGCAGTGCTGATGAATACGGTGCAGGCAGCAGTGCTGATGAATACGGTGCAGACAGCAGTGCTGATGAATACGGTGCAGACAGCAGTGCTAATGAATACGGTGCAGACAGCAGTGCTGATAAATACGGTGCAGACAGCAGTGCTGATGAATACGGTGCAGACAGCAGTGCTGATAAATACGGTGCAGACAGCAGTGCTGATGAATACGGTGCAGACAGCAGTGCTGATGAATATGGTGCAGACAGCAGTGCTGATGAATACAGTGCAGACAGCAGTGCTGATAAATACGGTGCAGACAGCAGTGCTGATAAATACGGTGCAGACAGCAGTGCTGATAAATACGGTGCAGACAGCAGTGCTGATGAATACGGTGCAGACAGCAGTGCTGATAAATACGGTGCAGACAGCAGTGCTGATGAATACGGTGCAGACAGCAGTGCTAGTGAATACAGTGCAGGCTGCAGTGCTAATGATTACGGTGCAGACAGCAGTGCTGATGAATACGTTGTGGCCAGCAGTGCTGATGAATATGGTGCAGGCTGCAGTGCTGATGAATACGGTGTAGGCTGCAGTGCTGATGAATACGGTGCAGGTTGCAGTGCTAACGAATACGGTGCAGGCTGCAGTGCTGATGAATACGGTGCAGACTGCAGTGCTAACAAATACGGTGCAGGCTGCAGTGCTGATGAATACGGTGCAGACAGCAGTGCTGATGAATACGGTGCAGACAGCAGTGCTGATAAATACGATGCAGACAGCAGTGCTGATGAATACGGTGCAGACAGCAGTGCTGATGAATACGGTGCAGACAGCAGTGCTGATAAATACGGTGCAGACAGCAGTGCTGATGAATACGGTGCAGACAGCAGTGCTGATGAATACGGTGCAGACAGCAGTGCTGATAAATACGGTGCAGACAGCAGTGCTGATGAATACGGTGCAGACAGCAGTGCTGATGAATACGGTGCAGACAGCAGTGCTGATGAATACGGTGCAGACAGCAGTGCTGATGAATACGGTGCAGACAGCAGTGCTGATGAATACGGTGCAGACAGCAGTGCTGATGAATACGGTGCAGACAGCAGTGCTGATAAATACGGTGCAGACAGCAGTGCTGATGAATACGGTGCAGACAGCAGTGCTGATAAATACGGTGCAGACAGCAGTGCTGATGAATACGGTGCAGACAGCAGTGCTGATAAATACGGTGCAGACAGCAGTGCTGATAAATACGGTGCAGACAGCAGTGCTGATAAATACGGTGCAGACAGCAGTGCTGATGAATACGGTGCAGACAGCAGTGCTGATGAATACGGTGCAGACAGCAGTGCTGATGAATACGGTGCAGACAGCAGTGCTGATGAATACGGTGCAGACAGCAGTGCTAATGAATACGGTGCAGACAGCAGTGCTGATGAATACGGTGCAGACAGCAGTGCTGATGAATACGGTGCAGACAGCAGTGCTGATAAATACGGTGCAGACAGCAGTGCTAATGAATACGGTGCAGACAGCAGTGCTGATGAATACGGTGCAGACAGCAGTGCTGATGAATACGGTGCAGACAGCAGTGCTGATGAATACGGTGCAGACAGCAGTGCTGATGAATACGGTGCAGACAGCAGTGCTGATAAATACGGTGCAGACAGCAGTGCTGATGAATACGGTGCAGACAGCAGTGCTGATGAATACGGTGCAGACAGCAGTGCTAATGAATACGGTGCAGACAGCAGTGCTGATGAATACGGTGCAGACAGCAGTGCTGATGAATACGGTGCAGACAGCAGTGCTGATGAATACGGTGCAGACAGCAGTGCTAATGAATACGGTGCAGACAGCAGTGCTAATGAATACGGTGCAGACAGCAGTGCTGATGAATACGGTGCAGACAGCAGTGCTGATAAATACGGTGCAGACAGCAGTGCTGATGAATACGGTGCAGGCTACAGTGCTGATGAATACGGTGCAGACAGCAGTGCTGATGAATACGGTGCAGACAGCAGTGCTGATGAATATGGTGCAGACAGCAGTGCTGATGAATACGGTGCAGACAGCAGTGCTGATAAACACGGTGCAGACAGCAGTGCTGATGAATACGGTGCAGACAGCAGTGCTAGTGAATACGGTGCAGGCTGCAGTGCTGATGAATACGGTGCAGACAGCAGTGCTGATGAATACGGTGCAGACAGCAGTGCTGAGTGAATACGGTGCAGGCTGCAGTGCTGATGAATACGGTGCAGACAGCAGTGCTAGTGAATACGGTGCAGGCTACAGTGCTGATGAATACGGTGCAGACAGCAGTGCTGATGAATACGGTGCAGACAGCAGTGCTAGTGAATACGGTGCAGGCTGCAGTGCTGATGAATACGGTGCAGACAGCAGTGCTGATGAATACGGTGCAGACAGCAGTGCTGATGAATACGGTGCAGGCTGCAGTGCTGATGAATACGGTGTAGGCTGCAGTGCTGATGAATACGGTGCAGGTTGCAGTGCTAAAACACGGTGCAGGCTGCAGTGCTGATGAATACGGTGCAGACAGCAGTGCTGATGAATACGGTGCAGACAGCAGTGCTGATAAATACGATGCAGACAGCAGTGCTGATGAATACGGTGCAGACAGCAGTGCTGATGAATACGGTGCAGACAGCAGTGCTGATAAATAAGGTGCAGACAGCAGTGCTGATAAATACGGTGCAGACAGCAGTGCTGATGAATACGGTGCAGACAGCAGTGCTGATAAATACGGTGTAGACAGCAGTGCTGATAAATACGGTGCAGGCTGAAGTGCTGATGAATACGGTACAGACAGCAGTGCTGATGAATACGGTGCAGACAGCAGTGCTGATGAATACGGTGCAGACAGCAGTGCTGATGAATACGGTACAGACAGCAGTGCTGATGAATACGGTGCAGACAGCAGTGCTGATGAATACGGTGCAGACAGCAGTGCTGATGAATACGGTGCAGGCTGAAGTGCTGATGAATACGGTACAGACAGCAGTGCTGATAAATACGGTGCAGACAGCAGTGCTGATGAATACGGTGCAGGCAGCAGTGCTGATAAATACGGTGCAGACAGCAGTGCTGATAAATACGGTGCAGACAGCAGTGCTGATGAATACGGTGCAGGCAGCAGTGCTGATAAATACGGTGCAGACAGCAGTGCTGATGAATACGGTACAGACAGCAGTGCTGATAAATACGGTGCAGACAGCAGTGCTGATAAATACGGTGCAGACAGCAGTGCTGATGAATACGGTGCAGACAGCAGTGCTGATAAATACGGTGCAGACAGCAGTGCTGATGAATACGGTACAGACAGCAGTGCTGATGAATACGGTGCAGACAGCAGTGCTGATAAATACGGTGCAGACAGCAGTGCTGATGAATACGGTGCAGGCAGCAGTGCTGATAAATACGGTGCAGACAGCAGTGCTGATAAACACGGTGCAGGCAGCAGTGCTGATAAACACGGTGCAGGCAGCAGTGCTGATAAACACGGTGCAGACAGCAGTGCTGATAAACACGGTGCAGGCAGCAGTGCTGATGAATACGGTGCAGGCAGCAGTGCTGATAAACACGGTGCAGACAGCAGTGCTGATAAATACGGTGCAGACAGCAGTGCTGATAAATACGGTGCAGACAGCAGTGCTGATAAATACGGTGCAGGCAGCAGTGCTGATAAATACGGTGCAGACAGCAGTGCTGATAAATACGGTGCAGGCAGCAGTGCTGATAAATACGGTGCAGGCAGCAGTGCTGATAAATACGGTGCAGGCAGCAGTGCTGATAAATACGGTGCAGACAGCAGTGCTGATGAATACGGTACAGACAGCAGTGCTAATGAATACGGTGCAGACAGCAGTGCTGATGAATACGGTGCAGACAGCAGTGCTGATGAATACGGTGCAGACAGCAGTGCTGATAAATACGGTGCAGGCTGAAGTGCTGATGAATACGGTACAGACAGCAGTGCTGATGAATACGGTGCAGACAGCAGTGCTGATAAATACGGTGCAGACAGCAGTGCTGATGAATACGGTGCAGACAGCAGTGCTGATGAATACGGTGCAGACAGCAGTGCTGATGAATACGGTGCAGACAGCAGTGCTGATAAATACGGTGCAGACAGCAGTGCTGATGAATACGGTGCAGACAGCAGTGCTGATGAATACGGTGCAGACAGCAGTGCTGATGAATACAGTGCAGACAGCAGTGCTGATGAATACGGTGCAGACAGCAGTGCTAATGAATACGGTGCAGACAGCAGTGCTGATGAATACGGTGCAGACAGCAGTGCTGATGAATACGGTGCAGACAGCAGGGCTGATGAATACGGTGCAGACAGAGCCGAGGTTGAGTCCCACCAATAGGACTCAGGTCAGGCTGAGCTCCTGGTCTGTACATCTCGTCCTGGGAGTTTTCATGATGAGATATGTTCTAGCACAGAAGTACATATAACATAAGGTACATAACACTATATAAGTATCATAGGTGGCTGGTGGCACCTTAATTGGGGAGGACCGGCTCATAGTAATGGCTGGAATGGAATAAATGGAAAAGTATGGATCTCATCAAACGCATGGTTTCCAAGTGTCTGATACCATTCCATTCATTCCAGTCCAGCATATTATTATGAGCCAGTCTTCCCTCACCAGCTTCCTCTGATCTATATGTACTTTGGAGAGGGAGATGATGTCAAGCTGCAGTCTGGGTGAGCGTGTTGTGTTCAGCTACAAGTATAAGCTACTGTCGGGCGATGGGGGGGGGGGCTCAGACCCATCGGGCAGGCATACACCTCATCATTCAGCCACTCCTCCCCACCCAGTAGTCATCAGTCAGCGCCCTGGGTAGTGCAGTAATACTGTCAGCATCAGCCGAGGGAGAGTTTCCTCTTCTTACCTCCCTAACCTGCCACTGTCTACCACCTCGTCCCATAAATCCCTTCTGAACAGGTCCCTGGCACGTGGACATGTGTCAATATATGGAGAGTGTGTGTGTGGAAGGGATCATGTGAGAGCCTGCGTACATGTGTGTAGTAGGGGGGGCCTGTGTTCCTTCATGGCGTGTACCCAAGAATGTACAAATGGATTCCGAAAATCTGCGGATGATTGGCATGTTGGCGTGAAACGGTTAGAGCGCCACAGCGCCTCTATCTGGACAGTCAGAGGCAGGACGTCAATCTAGTGAAACCTCCCTGTTCATCCTGCTTCTGCTGCTGTCTCCTAAATCTGACAGGAGGCAGTACTCCCAGATTCGGTGGCTAAAGGGGGTCTTGGTGCATTGGAAGCGCCAGAAGAGTGATTCTATCTGGGAGCTGCATGTCGTCTGTTGCCCCCTCTGCCCCATGGTGGCTGCCGCATGGATGTGGGAGACCAGGAGGGCTTGGCATGGCTTGGCATGGCTTGGCATGGCTTGGCGCACGTATAGTAAAACAGACAAATGGAAAGGCACAGTTAGAGACCAGGCAGCATCCAGCCCATAGGCAGTGAGGCCTGGCACTCTGTCTGCATACCCCACTCCTCCTGCTCCATCCCTCCTCCATGCCTCCTTCCCTGGACTGTGGCTCCCTGCCCAGAAGCTGCTTGGTGGAGACCCGTGGCATGGAGGCCCTGCTGTGTGTGTGTGTGCGTGTGTGTGCGTGTGTGTGTAAGCCTGGCAGTTTGGCTTGGCACAGCAGCCACAGGGGCATGGAAACCTCACCCTACATGTGACTGGGGGACAGACCCTTTCTCAGTCTGCGGACTGGCTGTTTGTGACTCTTGTAAGGAGAAATGAAGAGAGGGAAGAAAGGACGGAGGAAAGGTGGGAGGAGATATACTGTACAATAAGGCCCGAGTGCCTGGATACAGCCCCTAGCCGTGGTATATTGCCTATATAGTACCACAAACACCCGAGGTGCCTTATTGCTAATATAAACTATGCTATGTCATTAGAGCATTAAAAATAAATGTTTTGTTTTACCCGTTCTATACTGTTTGATATACCCCGGCTTTCAGCCAATCACCATTCCGGGCTCGAACCACCCAGTTTATAATGTACAATACGGGACCTCACTCCTGCACCCACTAAGTGGTAGTAGAAATCACATCATACACAGAAGACAATGGAAATGAGGCCTGGTGCAGAAGTCAAGATGGCTAATATCTTTTTCTCAAGTAGGAGTTAAGCCGATTCCTGTGCTTGGTGGGGATTTGAAAGCAGCTCTTTCCATGCTTCTCAAACAATGTTTTGCCAGGACTTTGCCTCAGGTCGATCCCTCTCCTTACAAATCTGGCATATCCTACCAGTTTGTATGGAGTGAGAATTCTGCACACTGTCTCCCCAAATTCAGCTCTTAAAAATGCAAACCGCAAAGAAAAACACAATGAGACAAGAATGTCCCTGTCATGCTTCGGCGGCTGCGTCTTCAGCTTCTTACAATAATGGTGTACAACTGTCCTATTATGGACACTGCAATAATGGTGTACAACTGTCCTATTATGGACACTGCAATAATGGTGTACAACTGTCCTATTATGGACACTGCAATAATGGTGTACAACTGTCCTATTATGGACACTGCAATAATGGTGTAAAACTGTCCTATTATGGACACTGCAATAATGGTGTACAACTGTCCTATTATGGACACTGCAATAATGGTGTACAACTGTCCTATTATGGACACTGCAATAATGGTGTACAACTGTCCTATTATGGACACTGCACTAATGGTGTACAACTGTCCTATTATGGACACTGCAATAATGGTGTACAACTGTCCTATTATGGACACTGCACTAATGGTGTACAACTGTCCTATTATGGACACTGCAATAATGGTGTACAACTGTCCTATTATGGACACTGCAATAATGGTGTACAACTGTCCTATTATGGACACTGCACTAATGGTGTACAACTGTCCTATTATGGACACTGCAATAATGGTGTACAACTGTCCTATTATGGACACTGCACTAATGGTGTACAACTGTCCTATTATGGACACTGCAATAATGGTGTACAACTGTCCTATTATGGACACTGCACTAATGGTGTACAACTGTCCTATTATGGACACTGCACTAATGGTGTACAACTGTCCTATTATGGACACTGCAATAATGGTGTACAACTGTCCTATTATGGACACTGCAATAATGGTGTACAACTGTCCTATTATGGACATTGCACTAATGGTGTACAACTGTCCTATTATGGACACTGCAATAATGGTGTACAACTGTCCTATTATGGACACTGCAATAATGGTGTACAACTGTCCTATTATGGACACTGCACTAATGGTGTACAACTGTCCTATTATGGACACTGCAATAATGGTGTTACAGCGTATATGATTCAGTGATTTACAGTTTAACTACTGAGGTCGTCACTGAATGAATGCAAGTCGTTTCTCTTCTACGTGTCCAATTACAGGGCAATGACGGTTCTATTATTGGAAGTTAGGTCTGTGTAGCGTCCATGTGCCAGCTCCAGTCCGTCTGTGTGTGGCGTTCTGTGTGGCATCTGCACTTAACTTCCACCAGGGAACCAGCACAAACACACAGCAGCTACTTTAACTACCTGCAAAAACGTTCTCCCGCCGTGCTTTACGTCATCAAAGGAGCTCATAAACGCGCTAACGACCGCTGCGATAGCCTGCTTGGCTTCACTGCAATAATTATACCACAGGCAGACACAATTATAGGAAAAATACAAGGTGCCGAACGGCCTGCTGAATCGAGGGTTCTGACCTCATGCAATAGAATTTCACCTGAGCCTCTGTGGTAAACAAGTGATCGCGTCGCGTAAAAACCAAACAAACTCCAGATACGGTGCTTTTAAAAACATTTTTTTTTACAGGGATTAACACTGCCTACTTCCATGGTCCGCGGCCAGTACTGACAGCTTTACAGAGCTCTGATCAGAGGTGCCATGGCAGAGCATCAAGGGAGGCCAAATACCCTGTATATGAAATACAGAGAACATAGAGAGCAATGGATGAAGGCATTGGTCTGTGTGTGAGCGTGGGAGGGGTGTCTGTGTGGGTGTGGGCGTGCGCGGGCATGGGCATGGGCGCGTGCGCGTGGGCGTGCACGTGCGTGGTCGTGTGTGAGTGGGCGTGTGTGGTTGTGCATGCGCGTGTGTGTGTGTGGGCTACAGTATGTGAGGTGTTGCATCGGTGTGATGGTTGCGTGCTAATACTTTGCTAATACTGTGCTAATACTGTGCCTCGTCCATACCATTGAGGCAAGGCGTTATGCTCACGTCATTGTTACCACCTGTAGGGCTGTGCCGCTACTACAAAGACTAGCCCATCATTTTTGGTTGAGCCAGTTACAGGGTAGAAGTTTGCTTTCAGTGTGCTGTGTCAGCCAGCCGTTACAACAGACTACAATTTAAATACAATACTATGTCACCTGTCTTGTAAAGACAAAGCTGGGCTCACCTGGAGATTGGGGGAACTGGGACCAGGCCATCTGTAGAGTGACATTGCAAACTCTGTCACAAGACACAGACACAGACACACACACACACCCAGTGTGCAAACAAGTGGAAAAATACCCTCATGACATCACCACCACCAGAGCCTGGCTCTGCCGATACCTTACCAGTGACACGGTCTTGTTTGCAGACGCCCTCTACGTGCCACAGGGGCACAAAGACACCCTTCTCCCCCCCAACACACACACACACACACACTCCCCACACCACACCCCCGCCCTGCCCAATTTCTGGGTTACGTGCGCCTGGAGTGGAAACGTTAGGTGGCACCACGAGACTGACGTCAAATGTTTATGCTTTTGACATTTACTGGAGACTTCTCCCCGTCTACTATTTCCCCACACCCTGCACCACTCTTACCTGCTCCAGAGCACACTTTTCTATTGGGAGTGGTTCCCTCTCATTTGGCACTTTATGGAAATGTGCTGTTTTCTCTGGGGAGGTCAGGGCAGTTCATGAGAAAGCAGGAGCACACATATGTAGGATTCCACTGGACAGAGACGTCAGTTCAACGTCTAGTTTTCATTTACAATGGATTTGGATTTAGGTTCAAAGCTGGAGAAAAAAGACTAAATGCCCTTAAATGATTGACTTTTTGAAAATCTCCCATAAATTCCATGTTGATTCAATATCATCCCGTTTTTGTGGTTGAAATGACGTGGAAACAGCTCTAATTCAACCAGTTTCTGCCCAGTGGGATCTTAATTTGAGCCATTTGCTACAGCGGGAAAATAATCCTGCAGCAACAGGAAATGTGAATTATTATGTGGGTTAATATTAATGGTTATGTTTGTAGGGGTTAATAACTTTTCCATAAGGGAAAGTCAAGTCTGAAATTTCTAAGAGGAAATTACAAACTTCCGAAGCTTTTTTAAACCTCAAATACACTACGAGTTTAACATTTCTCCTGCAACGGGATGATCAAATTAAGATTCTACATTTGTATGTTACACAGCTTATTTCTCATGGTGAAAGTATGTCACTGGTGGTGCTGTTTAAGATGCACCCACACCGCAGCTGAAAATATAATTTTCTGTTCTTCTTCCAAGGTAACGAAATAAAGATGGAGGCCAAAGTCACCCGAGGACAGCTCACTGGTGGTGTTGATATTAGTGGTGGAAGAGTGTGTCCTCGGCCCTCAACAGGGTGGTGTTGATATTAGTGGTGGAAGAGTGTTCCTCGCAAAACCCTTTCATGACTGTCTCTCCGCCATGTCTCAGTTACTCTCGTTCTTCACTCCTCCTGTCAGTCTGGGGAAATAACCCCTCACCTCTCTACTCTCCGCCACGCACTCATTCTCCCCTCTCTCTCCTTCTCTCACTGCTCTCCCCCTTCCTACCACTCTCTTTCTATTTTCGTCTTCTCCCCACAACTTTCTGTTCCAGTCTTCCCTTCACCCCCCCAAGCCATGCCGTAATTGACCTCAGGCCTGGCTTTGTGCAGAAATCAAGGTCCTGATTTTGACTGACACTGTTAATCAAGGTTCAGTTTAAATTGAACCAGTAACAGCTCACTTTGGCTCTAGTCCCTTTCTGGGGTAAAGGTAGCCTGTATTGTATACGTAGAGGGCACGCCAGACAGAAGCCGTATCTCCTCTAACCTCAAAGTTATAATCTCCTAAAACGACAATGTTTATTTGGCTAGCTCCAGGCACGGTTAAGACACAAGAAATGTCCGGCACCTGATCATTTGTGTGTTTTGGAGCTCCACATCCCCCATTGTTATCTCAAGAGCAGGCCACCAGAGTTGCCGTTCATAACACAAAGGCCCAGACGCATGACGTGATTGACCAGGATGATTCTCCTTAATGCCCAGTAGTGGGTTTTTCACCACTGTCATAAATGAAAATTTATTTAGACAAGGCTCATTTTAGGGATTCTTGAGGTAGAGGCTGAGACCACAGTTGGATTCAGTGACCAAAATATGTTTGACAGAGACATGAAGAGAAAGAGAATGTTATAACTACCAGGTTTCAAGATGGACCAGGGACAAGAGATGGCCAATAGTGATTGGGAAGCGAATATGATTTATTATCCTTTCAGTGTAGCTCTATTCTGGGGCTGGAGGTGTCTTGTTGGTCTTGTGTCTTGGACGCAGATGAGAAGCCCCGGAACGCAATAAGCTGCTCGGGAATGGAGTCTTGAAGTCTTTTTAGCCGCTGGAGTTCCGTTTCACTGTGCTGCACCGTGGTAAGCCCCTAGGCCCAGACTAAACAGACCATCAGCTATTGTTTTTTTACTATGCTATCCCTCCCAGGGGTTTATAAGGAGCTGCTGCTTGCCCTGAGGCAGTCAAACATCTAACCTTTCCTCCAAGGACAAGCCACATGCCATCCAAAGCCAAACACATCCACTCAAATTGCCTTACACTCAAAATGCAAGGATTACATGAGCTTTTGACATGCACATATTTGGCTTTTTGGTGTCAAGTAAGTCAACGCTCAAGTAAGCATTTCACGGTAAGGTATTCAGCAAGGTATTCGGTACGGTATTCAGCGCATGTGACAAATAGAATTGGATTTGATTTGTTTCATTGTATGAGAGATCATATAACCATTGATACGATGTGCGCAGGAGTTTGACAGGACCTCTGACGAGGCCCTAGCTGCGGGATTCACTGTCTCACCTTTTCCAGTGACCGTATGACTAGTCAGAGAAGGCATCCTCTCATGGATGTATTACGTTCCCTCACTCACTTGTGGGTTTGAACCTATTTCATACACAAAGACGACCAATTACTGGAAACAAGACTAAAGAAATGAGAGTTTTACTGGAATAGTTGCACAATTACTGAAACTCTATAAGAAGGACCAGGTTATTATACAAAATACTACAAAAACAGGATTTTTTGCAGTTAATTCACCATGGGGAAATTACACCTGCTATAGTGGTTCTCTGTAGACGTTCTAGGGGGCAGCTGAATCATGTAATCTATGTTAATTCAAGTGATTAACTACCATTACGGTGAGGCTTGGTTTCACCAGACGCCATTCAAGCTAAAGCCAGTGTTTACAATGTGTCGTGGCCCACATCTTGGTTCCACGTGCCACGGCATGATTGAAAAATAAACTGTTCTTCTTGTTTTTCACAAGGAGCACTGGGGAAACTCAGGTTTAGGATTCAACTCCACCTCAACTGAAGGGTCATGCTAGTGTCATAAATGAGGAGTCTGTCTTCGTGATATCTTTCTTTTGTCAAGAAAAGTAGAAATAACTAGATTTTTTCTAAATAGGACGAAAAATAAGAATGCTGTCTCAGCCACCCACACCAGTCTTTGAAGTGACTCAGCAAGAAAATAATGACTACAAGGATGTCTCCTCCTCTGTCCTCTCTAATGTTGACTTTCTTTTCTGTTTTAATCTCAATGAAAAAGGAATGTTTTAATAACCAAACACTCCGAGACATCTCTACTGTTGGCTGATAAGAAGGTGGAAGTGGTTTGTCTGGGAGGATGTGAAGGGGGTGGGGGGTGATGATTAGAGGGGGTTCAGAGACTGGTCCTGCTGTGTTGAAAGGCTGAAGTTCAGCAGGACACTTGTCTGGGTCTGGACACTGAGACCAGACAGACACTACTGTTGAATTACTCTGACAGCAGAGTGAGAGCAACCAGGGGCATTGGAAATACAAAGACCACCAAGTATCAACATCTAAGAAAGATGTCTCTCTCTCTCTCTCTCTCTCCCTCCCTCCCTCCCTCCCTCCCTCTCTCTCTCTCTCTCTCTCTCTCTCTCTCTCTCTCTCTCTCTCTCTCTCTCTCTATATATATATATATATATATATATATATATATATATATATATATATATATATATATATATATATATATATATATATATATCTCACTCTCACTCTCCTTAATTAGTTATCTGTTATAAATTGATAATACACACCCATATACACCACCCTCCTCCAAATGATTATTGGTCAAATAAACTCTGTTTTATGAGGAAGTGTAGTTTGGAACATGAACAGGTAGCTGGCACAGAAAGTGGCTGGGAGGGGTAAAGGAGGTCCCCCTTGTTTATCCTGTTGTCTGACACTTGCAAAACATTCGGAGGGCTTCTACTGTGTTTCCCCTTAATATGAAACCCTCTTACAGACAATTCTTCTGGTCCACTCTAAATAAGCAGCCAAAACGCAGCCCCCATATCCAGCTATACCCAGCCTGTCTCTCTCTGTGCAGACTCACTGACCTGAGTGGTAAATGAGAAGGCATTCCCTCCTGGCAAAGACACACCTCACTGTGTTACTGCGCTCCAAGATGCAAAACTCTCCACCACTCCACCTACAGGCACATTGCTCATACTGTAGCCAATACCCTGCCACTAACGCTGGTATGATGGTACAGTATGATCATTCTCTGCATGGCATTCATATGCTATGTTTATTGGCACTGCCAGAACAAGCCAAAATACTACACCTTGAACCAGGTTGGAAAGTACTCCCCAATGATGTATAGCCTTTACGTTCACCTTATCCCCCTTTGACTTTATCCCCAGTAAATAGTCGGGCTAACAGATCTGAGTACAGATCGGTGTATTTAGCTTGTCTCAGTCCCCTTGATTCCCTCTGATAGCTTGACAAGGCTAACGCAAGGCTAACGCAAGGCTAACACAGCCACTAAATGAATGGCTAGATAAGACCCAGGCCTATGTTGTATTTCTAAAACCTCTATGTGTCGCCTAGCCATCACAGACCGTATGAATGGAGCTAGTCAGATTGAATTAGTGTAATATGAAACATACTGTACCTGACTGTGTAACAGCCAACCACTGAAACATCCTATATCCTTCACCGAGGTTACCTCCAAATCTCATTTTCAACATAGTATAGAAATGACCTCAGTTCTGGGTTTGTGGCCTACTTGTTGAATGTTACAGGACAACGGTGGGCACTTTTCTACGGGCTTTGGGTCGACCGTGGGGGGGGTGTAAACTAACTGAAACCATGTGCAATTCTCTCCCATTCCCTCCCAATTTACATAAGTCAAAGCAAGTTGGGATTTTATTGTAGCTCCTCCACTCTAAACCTAAACGTGAACTGCTCGGGTTTCAAGCCACACAGGGGGCGGTCCGCCCAGACACATTTCATACAGTGTATAATCCTCCCGGCTTGTTTATGGATTAGTTATCAAAGAAAAACAATCGGGGGCAAAACACTGCGGCCGTAAAAAATAAAAATAAAACGGCATGGAAGACTGAAACTCGACCCTGCCGAAATACTTTCCTGTAATAACGGTGGTGTTAAAATGCGGCGAGTGGGTAGTAAGGGTAGTGACTCGGCCACGTGCATGAACACACGCGCTAGCAAGGGCACCGTCAGTTGCGCTGTATTTGAAGGGAAAACATATGGAACACGTGTCGGGTTTGGGGTTTGGTGTTGAATAGAAACAGGTCCGTGGTGTTGCTGACTCGGTGTGCTGACAGACGAGAGCGTTGCCTTTCCCCAAATTCCCAGCACCCATAGACCAAACCAGATTCCTCCAGCCACTCTGAGGCTAGGAATCAAGCCCCAAGGTCCTGAAAAACATAACAACTAATAGGTTGGTGAAAGAAACCCAAAAATCCCAGAAAAGAGGTGAGTTATGTACGTCTCGGGTAAAGATAGGTGTGTTCGATAGCTATCACGCTGAAAACGAAATCACATTACACAGCTGCACTGATTCGTTTAGTAGATGCCCTGATCTGAAGAGAAGTTACGGACAGGCACTTTGTATACAATGACACCTCAGCTATACTTGGTCAATGGAGACCTTTCATCAAGAACACTAGAATATCAGCGTAAAGATGTTGTACTGCTACAGAACAGAAAGATGATCATCCAAACAATTCCTCCAGAGGCAAAGACAGGAAACCGCCGCGAGGGCGTCAGTGAACCAGCTCTCCGGCTTCCGAGAAATCTGTTTATCCCTCAGCCTGGATGTCCACCTATCAGGAGGCTTTGTTGTTTTTCTTTACTCTCCCGAGCATCTGATACAATTTGCAACCAAATGAGAAGCAGATGTTTCGGGAGAGAGAAAGCAGGAAGAGAGGAGACAGAACCCTCAAACGGAATCCGCAGGCAGGCCTGCTGTCGGAAGAATTCAAACCAGTCCCTGGTGTGAAAACATGTAGACCCCTTTAAACAGAGACGGGAGGAGGGAGAACTTTCTTTCTCTCTCTCACTCTCTTTTACTCTCTCTCTCTGTCTCCATTCATCTCTTTCTTTCCTTCTCTCTCTCTCTCTCTCTCTCTCTCTCTCTCTCTCTCTCACTGTCTCCATTCATCTCTTTCTTTCTTTCTTTCTTTCTTTCTCTCTCTCTCTCTCTCTCTCTCTCTCTCTCTCTCTCTCTATCTGCCTCCATTCATCTCTTTCTTTCTTTCTTTCTTTCTTTCTTTCTTTCTTTCTTTCTTTCTTTCTTTCTTTCTTTCTTTTCTCTCTCTCTCTCTCTCTCTCTCTCTCTCTCTCTCTCTCTCTCTCTCTCTCTCCCTCTCTCTCTCTCTGCCTCCATTCATCTCTTTCTTTCTTTCTTTCTCTCTCTCTCTCTCTCTCTCTCTCTCTCTCTCTCTCTCTCTCTCTCTCTCTCTCCCTCTCTCTCTCTGCCTCCATTCATCTCGCTCTCTGCTGCGCTCTTGCTCTCTCTGCCTCCATTCATCTCGCTCTCTGTTGCGCTCTTGCTCTCTCTGCCTCCATTCATCTCGCTCTCTCTCTCTCTCTCTCTCCCAATCCCACCCATTTATTTGTCTTCAGTGTGCTAAATGCTTTACTAGAATGGATTCCAGCTATTAGTAGGAGCTGTGTGATTTATGTATTTAATCTGCTGTTCATTCTGACTCTCGTGGCTGTCGGTAGTTGCTGGGTGTCTGATGAAGGAGACCTGGGATGCATCCCACATTACCCCCAATTCCCTATATAGTGCACCAACTTTGACCAGAGCCTTGGTCAACAGTAGTGCACTTAATAGGAAACAGGGTGCCATTTGAGATACACACCAGGATTCCAGGTACCGTATAGAATGTAATGTGTAAAATATATTACAGAGCATAAATAGCATGAGTCATGAAGCTGCATTTGTTTGTTTACTTAACACAGTAGGGAAATGGTTTGTTAATGGTTTGTGACATACAGTATATCACCAAAAATGTGAAAAAATAGCATGCAATTTTAGCCCGGCAATCCTCCCATACTGTGTACAGCATGCCTAGGCAATAGCTCACACTGTACAGATGAATACTGTCAGAGTTCACGCCAACATTGACAGATTAAAGGAGGGAAAAACGTGGCCTATGCATTTTGCTAAATGTATTTGATTTATTTATGCGAGAGTGCATTTAAGGATCCAACTTCATTCATCAATCTTTTCTCACTTTTACTCCGAGGGGCGGTAAATTGTGTCCTGGGCCGTATCTTTCATTACTCGGCTACCACTTGGTTATATTCACTGGACAAGGGGAGGCTGGAGGGCTGGCGATTGGCCAGGAGACACATTCAACTCTTACACCTCCATGTTTTACTGCACAAGCTATCGTGTGAGCGTTTGTGAGTGTGTGTGTGCGTGTGTGAGTGTGGCCGAGTATGTGAATGTGTGTGTATGTCTGTGTATGTGTGTGTGTGTGTGTGTGTGTGTGCCTGAGCATGCATGTGTGTCAGTGCGTGCATATACTGTATCTACGAGTGTTCGTCTATGTCGTAACACCCTCTCCCCTCCTCCTCCCTCAGTCACAGGAGTGCCAAGCGTTGACTACCGTCGGGAACTTGATGACTCCACCGACTGGCCGCTCTTCTGTTTTCTCCACCATTGCCCTCCACCTTCCATTGTGATTCAGAGATGCTGAACGCAAACTGAGGAAGTGTGAAGTGACATTACCACCGCCCGCCTCGTTTCTTCATGAATGAAGTGGACTGGTTAAGCACACAGCTGGATCTCTCGTTAGACAGCATCTAGAGCCTGCCGTCTTTCTCGGCTGTGTAGAGACTCACGGCAAGACTATCGGCACCAAAGTTCTGCTGATAGCCAGAACAGAATCGCATGGCAAGCTAAACATAGATATGTGTTTATGTTTGCTTAGTTTATGAGACCATTCCCATTTCAAGCATATCTTTAAGAATATATATATTTAAAAAACATATTTCAGAATATTTAGGCAAGTTAGCTGGCTAACTCCTTGATCCTGCTTTGAAGTACACCTGTTAGTAGTTGTGATTCATAGCTCATAGTTGTGACGTTTCTGTGGAAGCAAACATACCGTAGGCTTCAGCATCTGGGTATATGCCTGGCACAGGTGTGGTAGATTCATTCATAGGTCGTAAAACATGTATTTGATATCTTGTGGATGTTCTTACAGTTTTTCCCCCTTGAGAGAAATATACTAAGCCGTTTTTTATTTGGTATAGTTATTGATTGTTTTGTTGCTAGGATACATATGCCCTGTCTCTGGGCCTACTGCACAATTCATTCGACAACTTGGCGTAGATGGGATTCTTCTGGAGTTGTTTTTCTCCCTGTTGCTTAGAAATAGAGAGTACGATTTCATTGTATTTTCAAAATATCTTCGTACAGGTTAAAGGGAATCTATTACGGGGGTATCATCCGATTTTGATGTGTGACTATGGTTTGGCAAGGGCTATAGAAAATCAAACCCAAGGGTAAAGTGCACTCATCCCCCTCCTTAGATATTCTGGTAAATTAGGAGTATATTTATGTATCTTAAGGATATAAAGATTCTGTTAATAATAAGCAACCTTGGAACGTACAGTATCTCGCTGGTGGAACAGGTATGATTGGGTTATTTAGTAACTGGTCAGACGAGCCCGGTTATAAAGCATTATGAACATGTTCATACAGACATATATAAATCCCCTCGATGTAATGTATCTGCCAGGACCAAGTGTGAGGTCCTGGCAGTAGCTACCTTGAGGTTCAAGTTCATATTTAGTTCCAATTTGTTTTCCATGATTTTCAAAAGTTGTGGTTTGTGCAAAAAAAAGAAAATTCAAAAGTGGTTAACGAGAAAGGTCATTTCAATGCTTACAAAAAGTGATACAATTTGTTATTGCAGTTATTGTGCACTGCTTGTCTATCATAGTTTCCTTTCTGGCACCATAAGAGAATGTATTGAGCTGTGACCCATCATATTTGCAAACACCTGAGTGGAGTTGAAGATGGAGAAAGAGGGGGAAGGCAAGGGTAGGGGGGAAAGGAAAGGATGAGGGGAGAGGAGATTTTGGGGAATCTGATACAGCCCATTGCGCAAAGCCAGTCCCACACAGATCCTTGTTCCAGATAGTGCTGCTGTCTGTCTGTCTGTCTGTCTGTCTGTCTGTCTGTCTGTCTGTCTGTCTGTCTGTCTGTCTGTCTGTCTGTCAATTCAATTCAATTTACTTTATTGGCATGACATAACAATGTACATATTGCCGAAGCTTACTTTGGAAAATAAGTTGTTAATTTACAATATTAACATAATTAAACTAATAATAATAATAAAAGAATCATCATCATCGTCATCAAGATTGTCGATGGGACAATCAGTAACAATAATGATAACGAGTCAAAATAACCACACAATGGAAAGTAACAATAACAATGTGCAGGTTGGTTGGTCTGTCAGACAATGTCCATGGCAGGCAGCAATGTAGTGCGCTGTCAACCCACAGCTCTTTGCGTCCTCCCCCAACAGGACGGTTAGCGTATTCCCATCAGAGAGGTCTTTGAAGAGTTTCAAATTTGGGGAAATCACAATCTCTAATTGTTTTTTTTTCATATGTTTTACATTTTGTCAGGAAATGCAGCTCAGGATCTGCTGTGGTGCAGGGTTGCACAGCCTTTCCCATACAGGGAGCCAGGTTTTCCTGTGTCTACCCTTCTCAATGGCAAGGCTGTGCTCACTGAGCCTGTACTCTGTCAAGGTTTTGATCAGTAACCACTGCCAAGAGTAAGTGGACACCTGATCGTCGAACATCTCATTCCAAAATCATGAGCATTAATATAGAGTTGGTCCTCCCTTTGCTGCTATAACAGCCTCCACTCTTCTGGGAAGGCAATTCGATTTTGGAACAATACTGCGGGGACTTGCTTCCATTCAGCCACAAGAGCATTAGTGAGGTCAGGCACTGATGTTGGGCGATTAGGCCTGGCTCACATTCAGTGTTCCAATTCATCCCAAAGGTGTTCGATGGGGTTGAGGTCAGGGCTCTGGGCATGCCAGTCAAGTTATTCCACACCGATCTCAAGAAACCATTTCTGTATGAACCTTGTTTTGTGCACAGGGGCATTGTCATGCTGAAACGGGCCTTCCTCAAACTGTTGCCACAAAGTTGGAAGCACAGAATCGTCTAGAATGTCATTGTACGCTGCAGCGTTAAGATTTCCCTTCACTGGAACTAAGGGGCTTTAGCCCGAACCATGAAAAACAGGCCCAGACCATTATTCCTTCATTACCAAACTTTACAGTTGGCACTATGCATTGGGGCAGGTAGCGTTCTCCTGGCATCCGCCAAACCCAGATTCGTCCGTCGGACTGCCGGTTTAGTGTGATTCATCCCTCCAGAGAACGGGTTTCCACTGCTCCAGAGTCACAAAGTGGCGAGCTTTACACTACTCCATCCAACGCTTGGCATTGTCCATGGTCATCTTAGACTTGTGTGCTCGGCCATGGAAACCCATTTTATGAAGTTCTCGATGAACAGTAGTTTGGAACTCAGTAGTGAGTGTTGCAACAGAGGACAGACGATTTTTAGGATCTGCACGCTTCAGCACTTGTCAGTCCAGTTCTTTGAGCTTGTGTGGCCTACCACTTCCCTGCCGAGCCGTTGTTGCTCCTAGTCGTTTCGTGTTCACAATAACAGCACTTACAGTTGACCGGGGCAGCTCTAGCAGGGCAGGAATTTGACGAACTGACTTGTTGGAAAGGTGGCGTCCTATGACTGCGCCACGTTGAAAGTCACTGAGCTCTACAGTAAGGCCAGTCTACCGCTAAAGTTTGTTCATGGAGATTACATATGCTGTGTGTTTTCGATTTTATACACTTGTCAACAAGTGAATCCACTAATTTGAAGGGGTATCTACATACTTTTGAATATACAGTATGGTGTAGTTTGCGATGGTGTACTGCCGATTTAGGGCCTGACAGAACTACATTGTGTTTTGTGCTTGTGTTTCCCCATAGGGCAAGGTCGTTTTGTTTCGACTGTGTTGTAATTTGGTTTATTCTGATTGATTGGATGTTCTGGTCCTGAGGCTTCAGTGTGTTAGTAGAACAGGTTTGTGAACTCAGCCCCAGGACCAGCTGGATGAGGGGACTCTTTTCTTTGCTCAGCTCTTAGCATTGCAGGCCTTGGTAATGATATGAGAGGGGCTCACTGTATTTTAGATGTTTCCGAAACTTGAATTGCTCTTTAAAAAAAAATCCATATATATTTGTGGATGTTGGCCTAATTCTGCCTTGCATTTGTTGTTTGTAGCTTTCCTCCGGACATGTAGAAGAATCTTACAGAACTCTGACAGGGTTTCAATTGCGTTTTTCTCCCATTGGATGAAATATTGTCTGCCAGGGGACCCCACATCTCCCTGCCACAAAGTGCAATTGATTCAATGGCAAGTTCCATTCATTTTAGTCACATTTTTTTTTGTCTCTCTCAGTTCGTTCACTGCCTCATTTACTGTAGGTGTGCAGCTGAGCTTCTTTTTACACCTAAGTAATTGTAGGGTTTACAGTACACTATATGTTTTGTACTAATTGAGAACTTTGGTCTAATTCCCTGAGATCTGGATCTTTACTACCAGGGCCCAGGTCTGATAATACTGCTCTTTCAGGTACAGGCTCTGCTGTAGGCCAAGTGCTGTGGGTGACAGCAAGCACAGGTCATCTGTGACAAGCAGCTAGTTAACCTCTGAATTGTAGAGACTAACACCAGGGGGCTATAACAGTGGCCAATTTCTTTTTAGTAAATATTGAAGAGCGCAGGGCTGAGATTGCAACCTTGGCGATGCCGCTGGTTAAAGAATTCTGTTATTTTCTTGCCAATTTTTATACTGCACGTGTTGATTTAATTATGTCATATGTTTTACCCCCTACACCTCTTTCAATAACTTTGTAGAACAGGCCTGTATGCCAAATAGAATCAAATGCTTTTTGGAAGTCAATAAAGAAAGCATAAATCTTGGTATTATTATGTTTATCTATCAGGGTGTGTAGGGCGTAAATATGATCGGTCATACATTGTTTTGGTATAAATCCAAATTTGCATTTTACTCAAGTATGTGTGTGTGTGTCTCTCTCTCTCTCTCTGTCTGCCTCTCTCTCGCTCTCTCGCTCTCTGTCTGTATGCCTTTCTGCCTGCCTCTCTGCCTGCCTTTCTGCCTGCCTTTCTGCCTGCCTCTCTGCCTGCTAGCCTCTATGTGTTTGCATAGCACGTTTCATATTTTCTGCTGGAGATGGGCCGAGATCTACCTCTCTGGGCATGTCTCAGTCCTCTCCTTGTGTCTCTATGAGGGAACCAGACTCAGGGCTCAGAGGGAGGAAGGGGAAATCAGGCCTGACGCTAATGAAGGCTGGGGGAATGGGTTTGGAGTGTGTGAAAATCTCTCTGGTTTAGAGACTTCCACAGTTTGTCTTACATATCCACCCTGTAGTCTCCTCTACTCGTGTCACTCTGTGTCCATCGGAGCCCAGGGTCA
>NC_068423.1:16094651-16252151 GCF_023373465.1 Oncorhynchus keta
GTATTTGTCAAAGTCCTTCCTTCTTTTCTCTGTCTCTGTCTCTCTCTCTCTCTCTCTCACACACACACACACACACACACACACACACACACACACACACACACACACACACACACACACACACACACACACACACACACACACACACACCATTGCCTCATAAACGGGGCCAATTTCTGGGCCATCATTAGGTGGCAGTGAGAGAAAATAAACCGCCTGGGGATACCATGGAGGAGCAGATATTATTATTGCTATTAATAATATGACGTGTGTGTGTGTGTGTGTGTGTGTGTGTGTGTGTGTGTGTGTGTGTGTGTGTGTGTGTGTGTGTGTGTGTGTGTGTGTGTGTGTGTGTGTGTGTGTGTGTGTGTGTGTGTGTGTGCGTGCGTGCGTGCGTGCGTGTGCGTGTGCGTGTGTGTAACAGCCTGGGTAGCTAGCAGCAGCCTGCTCTTTTTAAAAAGTCCCATTCTTCACTTCTGCTTGAAAACGGGTTAGAGGGTGGCAAAATGGTTCCCACATGTGTGAATGTTCTGCTTCTCCTCATTACCCAGAAAGGGCTTCTCAATGTGGCCTGATTAATTGGGCTTGTCCTCTAAGCCCTGGAAACACAGGCGGCAGCGACCATACGTCCAATTATAATAATCCTGCCCTGTTTATTTACACTACCCTGCCAGCCTTGTAGAGTAGGATGGCTCTGGATGGACAGGGAAGAGAGAGGAGGGCCAGGCAGACGAGAGAGAGAGAGAGAGAGAGAGAGAGAGAGAGAGAGAGAGAGAGAGAGAGAGAGAGAGAGAGAGAGAGAGAGAGAGAGAGTGAGTGTGTGTGTGTGTGTGTGTGTGTGTGCAGAGGTTAAAGTGGGTAGAATGAGGTCAGTCTACGCAAATTACCACCATGTGTAAACATACACTAACGTGATGTAAAGTTAGACACTGAAGTAGAATGGTACTATCTCTGCCAGCTATGGTAGTAGAAATGTAGGATTGTACTATCTCTGCCAGCTATGGTAGTAGTAATGTAGGATGGTACTATCTCTGCCAGCTATGGTAGTAGTAATGTAGGATGGTACTAGTAGTAAGTAGTAAGTAAGGCTAACTGTCTGTTCATATTTTAATCAGTTTGGGGGATGCCCCTTTTTTTGTGGTCCTTCTGTAGCACAGTTGGTAGAGCATGGCGCTTGTAATGCCAGGGTAGTGGGTTCGATTCCCGGGACCACCCATACGTAGAATGTATGCACACATGACTGTAAGTCGCTTTGGATAAAAGCGTCTGCTAAATGGCATATATTATTATTATTATTATTATTATTAGTAATGTAGGATGGTACTATCTCTGCCAGCTATGGCACTAGTAATGTAGGATTGTACTATCTCTGCCAGCTATGGCAGTAGTAATGTAGGATTGTACCATCTCTGCCAGCTATGGCACTAGTAATGTAGGATGGTACCTTCTCTGCCAGCTATGGCACTAGTAATGTAGGATGGTACTATCTCTGCCAGCTATGGCAGTAGTAATGTAGGATTGTACCATCTCTGCCAGCTATGGCACTAGTAATGTAGGATGGTACCTTCTCTGCCAGCTATGGCACTAGTAATGTAGGATGGTACTATCTCTGCCAGCTATGGCAGTAGTAATGTAGGATGGTACTATCTCTGCCAGCTATGGCAGTAGTAATGTGATTGTACCATCTCTGCCAGCTATGGCAGTAGTAATGTAGGATGGTACCTTCTCTGCCAGCTATGGCACTAGTAATGTAGGATGGTACTATCTCTGCCAGCTATGGCAGTAGTAATGTAGGATGGTACCATCTCTGCCAGCTATGGCACTAGTAATGTAGGATGGTACCTTCTCTGCCAGCTATGGCACTAGTAATGTAGGATTGTACCATCTCTGCCAGCTATGGCACTAGTAATGTAGGATGGTACCTTCTCTGCCAGCTATGGCACTAGTAATGTAGGATGGTACTATCTCTGCCAGCTATGGCAGTAGTAATGTAGGATTGTACCATCTCTGCCAGCTATGGCACTAGTAATGTAGGATGGTACCTTCTCTGCCAGCTATGGCACTAGTAATGTAGGATGGTACTATCTCTGCCAGCTATGGCAGTAGTAATGTAGGATTGTACCATCTCTGCCAGCTATGGCACTAGTAATGTAGGATGGTACCATCTCTGCCAGCTATGGCACTAGTAATGTAGAATGGTACCATCTCTGCCAGCTATGGCACTAGTAATGTAGGATGGTACTATCTCTGCCAGCTATGGCACGAGTAATGTAGGATGGTACTATCTCTGCCAGCTATGGCAGTAGTAATGTAGGATTGTACCATCTCTGCCAGCTATGGCACTAGTAATGTAGGATGGGACCTTCTCTGCCAGCTATGGCACTAGTAATGTAGGATGGTACCATCTCTGCCAGCTATGGCACTAGTAATGTAGGATGGTACCATCTCTGCCAGCTATGGCACTAGTAATGTAGGTTGGTACCATCTCTGCCAGCTATGGCACTAGTAATGTAGGATGGTACTATCTCTGCCAGCTATGACACTAGTAATGTAGGATGGTACCATCTCTGCCAGCTATGGCACTAGTAATGTAGGATGGTACTATCTCTGCCAGCTATGGCAGTAGTAATGTAGGATTGTACCATCTCTGCCAGCTATGGCACTAGTAATGTAGGATGGTACCTTCTCTGCCAGCTATGGCACTAGTAATGTAGGATGGTACCATCTCTGCCTGTATGGCAGTAGTAATGTAGGATGGTACAATCTCTGCCAGCTATGGCAGTAGTAATGTAGGATGATACTATCTCTGCCAGCTATGGCAGTAATAATGTAGGATGGTAGCATCTCTGCCAGCTATGGCACTAGTAATGTAGGATGGTACCATCTCTGCCAGCTATGGCACTAGTAATGTAGGATTGTACCATCTCTGCCAGCTATGGCACTAGTAATGTAGGATGGTAGCTTCTCTGCCAGCTATGGCACGAGTAATGTAGGATTGTACCATCTCTGCCAGCTATGGCACTAGTAATGTAAGATGGTACCTTCTCTGCCGGCTATGGCAGTAGTAATGTAGGATAGTACTATCTCTGCCAGCTATGGCACTAGTAATGTAGGATGGGACCTTCTCTGCCAGCTATGGCACTAGTAATGTAGGATGGTACTATCTCTGCCAGCTATGGCACTAGTAATGTAGGATGGTACTATCTCTGCCAGCTATGGCACGAGTAATGTAGGATGGTACTATCTCTGCCAGCTATGGCAGTAGTAATGTAGGATTGTACCATCTCTGCCAGCTATGGCACTAGTAATGTAGGATGGGACCTTCTCTGCCAGCTATGGCACTAGTAATGTAGGATGGTACTATCTCTGCCAGCTATTGCACTAGTAATGTAGGATTGTACTATATCTGCCAGCTATGGCAGTAGTAATGTAGGATGGTACTATCTCTGCCAGCTATGGCACGAGTAATGTAGGATGGTACCATCTCTGCCAGCTATGGCACTAGTAATGTAGGATGGTACTATCTCTGCCAGCTATGGCACTAGTTATGTAGGATGGTAACTTCTCTGCCAGCTATGGCACTAGTAATGCAGGATGGTACCATCTCTGCCAGCTATGGCAGTAGTAATGTAGGATGGTACTATCTCTGCCAGCTATGGCAGTAGTAATGTAGGATGGTACCATCTCTACCCAGCTATGGCAGTAGTAATGTAGGATGGTATTATCTCTGCCAGCTATGGCAGTAGTAATGTAGGATAGTACTATCTCTGCCAGCTATGGCACTAGTAATGTAGGATGGGACCTTCTCTGCCAGCTATAGCACTAGTAATGTAGGATTGTACTATCTCTGCCAGCTATGGCAGTAGTAATGTAGGATGGTACTATCTCTGCCAGCTATGGCACAAGTAATGTAGGATGGTACCATCTCTGCCAGCTATGGCACTAGTAATGTAGGATGGTACTATCTCTGCCAGCTATGGCACTAGTTATGTAGGATGGTACCTTCTCTGCCAGCTATGGCACTAGTAATGTAGGATGGTACTATCTCTGCCAGCTATTGCACTAGTTATGTAGGATGGTACCTTCTCTGCCGGCTAAGGCACTAGTATTGCCGGATTGTACTATCTCTGCCAGCTATGGCAGTAGTAATGTAGGATGGTACTATCTCTGCCAGCTATGGCACTAGTAATGTAGGATGGTACTATCTCTGCCAGCTATGGCACTAGTTATGTAGGATGGTACCATCTCTGCCAGCTATGGCACTAGTAATGTCGGATGGTACTATCTCTGCCAGCTATGGCACTAGTAATGTAGGATGGTACTATCTCTGCCAGCTATGGCACTAGTAATGTAGGATGGTACTATCTCTGCCAGCTATGGCACTAGTAATGTAGGATGGTACTATCTCTGCCAGCTATGGCACTAGTAATGTAGGATGGTACCTTCTCTGCCAGCTATGGCACTAGTTATGTAGGATGGTACCTTCTCTGCCAGCTATGGCACTAGTATTGTCGGATTGTACTATCTCTGCCAGCTATGGCAGTAGTAATGTAGGATGGTACTATCTCTGCCAGCTATGGCACTAGTAATGTAGGATGGTACTATCTCTGCCAGCTATGGCAGTAGTAATGTAGGATGGTAGCATCTCTGCCAGCTATGGCAGTAGTAATGTAGGATGGTACTATCTCTGCCAGCTATGGCAGTAATAATGTAGGATGGTAGCATCTCTGCCAGCTATGGCACTAGTAATGTAGGATGGTACTATCTCTGCCAGCTATGGCACTAGTAATGTAGGATGGTACTATCTCTGCCAGCTATGGCACGAGTAATGTAGGATGGTACCATCTCTGCCAGTATGGCAGTAGTAATGTAGTATGGTACCATCTCTGCCAGCTATGGCAGTAGTAATGTAGGATGGTACAATCTCTGCCAGCTATGGTAGTAGTAATGTAGGATGATACTATCTCTGCCAGCTATGGCACTAGTAATGTAGGATGGTACTATCTCTGCCAGCTATGGCACTAGTAATGTAGGATGGTACTATCTCTGCCAGCTATGGCACTAGTTATGTAGGATGGTACCTTCTCTGCCAGCTATGGCACTAGTATTGTCGGATTGTACTATCTCTGCCAGCTATGGCAGTAGTAATGTAGGATGGTACTATCTCTGCCAGCTATGGCAGTAATAATGTAGGATGGTACCATCTCTGCCAGCTATGGCACTAGTAATGTAGGATGGTACTATCTCTGCCAGCTATGGCACTAGTAATGTAGGATGGTACTATCTCTGCCAGCTATGGCACGAGTAATGTAGGATGGTACCATCTTTGCCAGTATGGCAGTAGTAATGTAGTATGGTACCATCTCTGCCAGCTATGGCAGTAGTAATGTAGGATGGTACAATCTCTGCCAGCTATGGTAGTAGTAATGTAGGATGATACTATCTCTGCCAGCTATGGCACTCGTAATGTAGGATGGTACTATCTCTGCCAGCTATGGCACTAGTTATGTAGGATGGTACCTTCTCTGCCAGCTATGGCACTAGTAATGTAGGATGGTACTATCTCTGCCAGCTATGGCACTAGTAATGTAGGATGGTACTATCTCTGCCAGCTATGGCACTAGTAATGTAGGATGGTACTATCTCTGCCAGCTATGGTAGTAGTATTGTCGGATTGTACTATCTCTGCCAGCTATGGCAGTAGTAATGTAGGATGGTACTATCTCTGCCAGCTATTGCAGTAATAATGTAGGATGGTACCATCTCTGCCAGCTATGGCACTAGTAATGTAGGATGGTACCATCTCTGCCAGTATGGCAGTAGTATTGTCGGATTGTACTATCTCTGCCAGCTATGGCAGTAGTAATGCAGGATGGTACTATCTCTGCCAGCTATGGCAGTAATAATGTAGGATGGTAGCATCTCTGCCAGCTATGGCACTAGTAATGTAGGATGGTACCATCTCTGCCAGCTATGGCACTAGTAATGTAGGATTGTACCATCTCTGCCAGCTATGGCACTAGTAATGTAGGATGGTAGCTTCTCTGCCAGCTATGGCACGAGTAATGTAGGATTGTACCATCTCTGCCAGCTATGGCACTAGTAATGTAGGATGGTACCATCTCTGCCAGCTATGGCACTAGTAATGTAGGTTGGTACCATCTCTGCCAGCTATGGCACTAGTAATGTAGGATGGTACTATCTCTGCCAGCTATGACACTAGTAATGTAGGATGGTACCATCTCTGCCAGCTATGGCACTAGTAATGTAGGATGGTACTATCTCTGCCAGCTATGGCAGTAGTAATGTGATTGTACCATCTCTGCCAGCTATGGCACTAGTAATGTAGGATGGTACCTTCTCTGCCAGCTATGGCACTAGTAATGTAGGATGGTACCATCTCTGCCTGTATGGCAGTAGTAATGTAGGATGGTACAATCTCTGCCAGCTATGGCAGTAGTAATGTAGGATGATACTATCTCTGCCAGCTATGGCACTCGTAATGTAGGATGGTACCATCTCTGCCAGCTATGGCAGTAGTAATGTAGGATGGTACCATCTCTGCCAGCTATGGCACTAGTAATGTAGGATTGTACCATCTCTGCCAGCTATGGCACTAGTAATGTAGGATGGTAGCTTCTCTGCCAGCTATGGCACGAGTAATGTAGGATTGTACCATCTCTGCCAGCTATGGCACTAGTAATGTAGGATGGTACCTTCTCTGCCGGCTATGGCAGTAGTAATGTAGGATAGTACTATCTCTGCCAGCTATGACACTCGTAATGTAGGATGGTACCATCTCTGCCAGCTATGGCACTAGTAATGTAGGATTGTACCATCTCTGCCAGCTATGGCACTAGTAATGTAGGATGGTAGCTTCTCTGCCAGCTATGGCACGAGTAATGTAGGATTGTACCATCTCTGCCAGCTATGGCACTAGTAATGTAAGATGGTACCTTCTCTGCCGGCTATGGCAGTAGTAATGTAGGATAGTACTATCTCTGCCAGCTATGGCACTAGTAATGTAGGATGGGACCTTCTCTGCCAGCTATGGCACTAGTAATGTAGGATGGTACTATCTCTGCCAGCTATTGCAATAGTAATGTAGGATTGTACTATATCTGCCAGCTATGGCAGTAGTAATGTAGGATGGTACTATCTCTGCCAGCTATGGCACGAGTAATGTAGGATTGTACCATCTCTGCCAGCTATGGCACTAGTAATGTAGGATGGTACCATCTCTGCCAGCTATGGCACTAGTTATGTAGGATGGTAACTATCTCTGCCAGCTATGGCACTAGTAATGCAGGATGGTACCATCTCTGCCAGCTATGGCAGTAGTTATGTAGGATGGTACCATCTCTGCCAGCTATGGCAGTAGTAATGTAGGATGGTACCATCTCTACCCAGCTATGGCAGTAGTAATGTAGGATGGTATTATCTCTGCCAGCTATGGCAGTAGTAATGTAGGATAGTACTATCTCTGCCAGCTATGGCACTAGTAATGTAGGATGGGACCTTCTCTGCCAGCTATAGCACTAGTAATGTAGGATTGTACTATCTCTGCCAGCTATGGCAGTAGTAATGTAGGATGGTACTATCTCTGCCAGCTATGGCACTAGTAATGTAGGATGGTATTATCTCTGCCAGCTATGGCACTAGTAATGTAGGATGGTACTATCTCTGCCAGCTATGGCACTAGTTATGTAGGATGGTACCTTCTCTGCCAGCTATGGCACTAGTAATGTAGGATGGTACTATCTCTGCCAGCTATTGCACTAGTTATGTAGGATGGTACCTTCTCTGCCGGCTATGGCACTAGTATTGTCGGATTGTACTATCTCTGCCAGCTATGGCAGTAGTAATGTAGGATGGTACTATCTCTGCCAGCTATGGCACTAGTAATGTAGGATGGTACTATCTCTGCCAGCTATGGCACTAGTTATGTAGGATGGTACCTTCTCTGCCAGCTATGGCACTAGTAATGTAGGATGGTACCATCTCTGCCAGCTATGGCACTAGTAATGTAGGATGGTACTATCTCTGCCAGCTTTGGCACTAGTTATGTAGGATGGTACTATCTCTGCCAGCTATGGCACTAGTAATGTAGGATGGTACTATCTCTGCCAGCTATGGCACTAGTAATGTAGGATGGTACCTTCTCTGCCAGCTATGGCACTAGTTATGTAGGATGGTACCTTCTCTGCCAGCTATGGCACTAGTATTGTCGGATTGTACTATCTCTGCCAGCTATGGCAGTAGTAATGTAGGATGGTACTATCTCTGCCAGCTATGGCACTAGTAATGTAGGATGGTACTATCTCTGCCAGCTATGGCAGTAGTAATGTAGGATGGTAGCATCTCTGCCAGCTATGGCACTAGTAATGTAGGATGGTACTATCTCTGCCAGCTATGGGTAATAATGTAGGATGGTAGCATCTCTGCCAGCTATGGCACTAGTAATGTAGGATGGTACTATCTCTGCCAGCTATGGCACTAGTAATGTAGGATGGTACTATCTCTGCCAGCTATGGCACGAGTAATGTAGGATGGTACCATCTCTGCCAGTATGGCAGTAGTAATGTAGTATGGTACCATCTCTGCCAGCTATGGCAGTAGTAATGTAGGATGGTACAATCTCTGCCAGCTATGGTAGTAGTAATGTAGGATGATACTATCTCTGCCAGCTATGGCACTAGTAATGTAGGATGGTACTATCTCTGCCAGCTATGGCACTAGTAATGTAGGATTGTACTATCTCTGCCAGCTATGGCACTAGTTATGTAGGATGGTACCTTCTCTGCCAGCTATGGCACTAGTATTGTCGGATTGTACTATCTCTGCCAGCTATGGCAGTAGTAATGTAGGATGGTACTATCTCTGCCAGCTATGGCAGTAATAATGTAGGATGGTAGCATCTCTGCCAGCTATGGCACTAGTAATGTAGGATGGTACCATCTCTGCCAGCTATGGCACTAGTAATGTAGGATGGTACTATCTCTGCCAGCTATGGCACTAGTAATGTAGGATGGTATCTCTGCCCAGTAGTAATGTAGTATGGTACCATCTCTGCCAGCTATGGCACTAGTAATGTAGGATGGTACAATCTCTGCCAGCTATGGTAGTAGTAATGTAGGATGATACTATCTCTGCCAGCTATGGCACTAGTAATGTAGGATGGTACTATCTCTGCCAGCTATGGCACTAGTAATGTAGGATGGTACTATCTCTGCCAGCTATGGCACTAGTAATGTAGGATGGTACTATCTCTGCCAGCTATGGCACTAGTAATGTAGGATGGTACTATCTCTGCCAGCTATGGCACTAGTAATGTAGGATTGTACTATCTCTGCCAGCTATGGTAGTAGTATTGTCGGATTGTACTATCTCTGCCAGCTATGGCAGTAGTAATGTAGGATGGTACTATCTCTGCCAGCTATTGCAGTAATAATGTAGGATGGTACTATCTCTGCCAGCTATGGCACTAGTAATGTAGGATGGTACCATCTCTGCCAGTATGGCAGTAGTATTGTCGGATTGTACTATCTCTGCCAGCTATGGCAGTAGTAATGTAGGATGGTACTATCTCTGCCAGCTATGGCAGTAATAATGTAGGATGGTACCATCTCTGCCAGCTATGGCACTAGTAATGTAGGATGGTACTATCTCTGCCAGCTATGGCACTAGTAATGTAGGATGGTACTATCTCTGCCAGCTATGGCACGAGTAATGTAGGATGGTACCATCTCTGCCAGCTATGGCACTAGTAATGTAGGATGGTACTATCTCTGCCAGCTATGGCACTAGTAATGTAGGATGGTACTATCTCTGCCAGCTATGGCACGAGTAATGTAGGATGGTACCATCTCTGCCAGTATGGCAGTAGTAATGTAGGATGGTACCATCTCTGCCAGCTATGGCAGTAGTAATGTAGGATGGTACAATCTCTGCCAGCTATGGCAGTAGTAATGTAGGATGGTACTATCTCTGCCAGCTATGGCACTCGTAATGTAGGATGGTACCATCTCTGCCAGCTATGGCACTAGTAATGTAGGATGGTACTATCTCTGCCAGCTATGGCACTAGTAATGTAGGATGGGACTATCTCTGCCAGCTATGGCACGAGTAATGTAGGATGGTACCATCTCTGCCAGTATGGCAGTAGTAATGTAGGATGGTACCATCTCTGCCAGCTATGGCAGTAGTAATGTAGGATGGTACAATCTCTGCCAGCTATGGCAGTAGTAATGTAGGATGATACTATCTCTGCCAGCTATGGCACTCGTAATGTAGGATTGTACCATCTCTGCCAGCTATGGCACTAGTAATGTAGGATGGTAGCTTCTCTGCCAGCTATGGCACGAGTAATGTAGGATTGTACCATCTCTGCCATCTATGGCACTAGTAATGTAGGATGGTAGCTTCTCTGCCAGCTATGGCACGAGTAATGTAGGATTGTACCATCTCTGCCAGCTATGGCAGTAGTAATGTAGGATGGTACTATCTCTGCCAGCTATGGCACGAGTAATGTAGGATGGTACAATCTCTGCCAGCTATGGCAGTAGTAATGTAGGATGGTACTATCTCTGCCAGCTATGGCACTAGTAATGTAGGATGGTACCTTCTCTGCCGGCTATGGCAGCAGTAATGTAGGATGGTACTATCTCTGCCAGCTATGGCAGTAGTAATGTAGGATGGTACTATCTCTGCCAGCTATGGCAGTAGTAATGTAGGATGGTACTATCTCTGCCAGCTATGGCAGTAGTAATGTAGGATAGTACTATCTCTGCCAGCTAGGGCACTAGTAATGTAGGATGGGACCTTCTCTGCCAGCTATAGCACTAGTAATGTAGGATGGTACTATCTCTGCCAGCTATGGCACTAGTAATGTAGAATGGTACTATCTCTGCCAGCTATGGCACTAGTAATGTAGGATGGTACTATCTCATCCAGCTATGGCACTAGTAATGTAGGATTGTACTATCTCTGCCAGCTATGGCAGTAGTAATGTAGGATGGTACTATCTCTGCCAGCTATGGCACAAGTAATGTAGGATGGTACCATCTCTGCCAGCTATGGCACTAGTAATGTAGGATGGTACTATCTCTGCCAGCTTTGGCACTAGTTATGTAGGATGGTACTTTCTCTGCCAGCTATTGCACTAGTAATGTAGGATGGTACTATCTCTGCCAGCTATGGCACTAGTTATGTAGGATGGTACCTTCTCTGCCAGCTATGGCACTAGTATTGTCGGATGGTACTATCTCTGCCAGCTATGGCAGTAGTAATGTAGTATGGTAACTTCTCTGCCAGCTATGGCACTAGTAATGCAGGATGGTACCATCTCTGCCAGCTATGGCAGTAGTAATGTAGGATGGTACTATCTCTGCCAGCTATGGCAGTAGTAATGTAGGATGGTACCATCTCTAGCCAGCTATGGCAGTAGTAATGTAGGATGGTATTATCTCTGCCAGCTATGGCACTAGTAATGTAGGATGGTACTATCTCTGCCAGCTATGGCACGAGTAATGTAGGATGGTACCATCTCTGCCAGTATGGCAGTAGTAATGTAGGATGGTACCATCTCTGCCAGCTATGGCAGTAGTAATGTAGGATGGTACTATCTCTGCCAGCTATGGCAGTAGTAATGTAGGATGGTACTATCTCTGCCAGCTATGGCACGAGTAATGTAGGATGGTACCATCTCTGCCAGCTATGGCACTAGTAATGTAGGATGGTACTATCTCTGCCAGCTATGGCACTAGTAATGTAGGATGGTACTATCTCTGCCAGCTATGGCACGAGTAATGTAGGATGGTACCATCTCTGCCAGTATGGCAGTAGTAATGTAGGATGGTACCATCTCTGCCAGCTATGGCAGTAGTAATGTAGGATGGTACAATCTCTGCCAGCTATGGCAGTAGTAATGTAGGATGGTACTATCTCTGCCAGCTATGGCACTCGTAATGTAGGATGGTACCATCTCTGCCAGCTATGGCACTAGTAATGTAGATGGTACCATCTCTGCCAGCTATGGCACTAGTAATAGGATTATACCATCTCTGCCAGCTATGGCACTAGTAATGTAGGATGGTAGCTTCTCTGCCAGCTATGGCACGAGTAATGTAGGATGGTACCATCTCTGCCAGCTATGGCAGTAGTAATGTAGGATGGTACTATCTCTGCCAGCTATGGCAGTAGTAATGTAGGATGGTACAATCTCTGCCAGCTATGGCAGTAGTAATGTAGGATGATACTATCTCTGCCAGCTATGGCACTCGTAATGTAGGATTGTACCATCTCTGCCAGCTATGGCACTAGTAATGTAGGATGGTAGCTTCTCTGCCAGCTATGGCACGAGTAATGTAGGATTGTACCATCTCTGCCAGCTATGGCACTAGTAATGTAGGATGGTACCTTCTCTGCCGGCTATGGCAGTAGTAATGTAGGATAGTACTATCTCTGCCAGCTAGGGCACTAGTAATGTAGGATGGGACCTTCTCTGCCAGCTATAGCACTAGTAATGTAGGATGGTACTATCTCTGCCAGCTATGGCACTAGTAATGTAGAATGGTACTATCTCTGCCAGCTATGGCACTAGTAATGTAGGATGGTACTATCTCATCCAGCTATGGCACTAGTAATGTAGGATGGTACTATCTCTGCCAGCTATGGCACTAGTAATGTAGGATGGTACTATCTCTGCCAGCTTTGGCACTAGTTATGTAGGATGGTACCTTCTCTGCCAGCTATGGCACTAGTAATGTAGGATGGTACCATCTCTGCCAGCTATGGCACTAGTAATGTAGGATGGTACTATCTCTGCCAGCTTTGGCACTAGTTATGTAGGATGATACCTTCTCTGCCAGCTATGGCACTAGTAATGTAGGATGGTACTATCTCTGCCAGCTATGGCACTAGTTATGTAGGATGGTACCTTCTCTGCCAGCTATGGCACTAGTATTGTCGGATTGTACTATCTCTGCCAACTATGGCAGTAGTAATGTAGGATGGTACTATCTCTGCCAGCTATGGCACTAGTAATGTAGGATGGTACCATCTCTGCCATCTATGGCACTAGTATTGTCGGATTGTACTATCTCTGCCAGCTATGGCAGTAGTAATGTAGGATGATACTATCTCTGCCAGCTATGGCAGTAGTAATGTAGGATGATACTATCTCTGCCAGCTATGGCAGTAGTAATGTAGGATGGTACCATCTCTGCCATCTATGGCAGTAGTAATGTAGAATGGTACTATCTCTGCCAGCTATGGCAGTAGTAATGTAGGATGGTACCATCTCTGCCATCTATGGCAGTAGTATTGTCGGATTGTACTATCTCTGCCAGCTATGGCAGTAGTAATGTAGGATGATACTATCTCTGCCAGCTATGGCAGTAGTAATGTAGGATGATACTATCTCTGCCAGCTATGGCAGTAGTAATGTAGGATGGTACCATCTCTGCCATCTATGGCAGTAGTAATGTAGAATGGTACTATCTCTGCCAGCTATGGCAGTAGTAATGTAGGATGGTACCATCTCTGCCATCTATGGCAGTAGTAATGTAGAATGGTACTATCTCTGCCAGCTATGGCACTAGTAATGTAGGATGGTACTATCTCTGCCAGCTATGGCACTAGTATTGTCGGATTGTACTATCTCTGCCAGCTATGGCAGTAGTAATGTAGGATGATACTATCTCTGCCAGCTATGGCACTAGTAATGTAGGATGGTACCATCTCTGCCATCTATGGCACTAGTAATGTAGGATGATACTATCTCTGCCAGCTATGGCAGGGGTTACTTCATTCTGTTGTGTAGCAGAACGGCTGTGGGAATAACCATGCCTCAGTAATGTAATGTAAAGTGAGATAAATGTCAAGTGAGATAATGTAAAGTCAGATAAAGTGAGGTAGGATCATGGTATCATCACTGCCAGGTCGGCTGTTCCCTATAGTGATCTCTGAGTGGTGTTGTGTGGTTTATAAAACCTTACACTCTTATAATCAAAGGTTGTGTTGATGTGAGTGTGTTGGCTCAGGTTAAACCGGGCACACAGTCTCACAACACACCCAGTGTCTGACGGCAGGACTGGGGAACAGCCAAAGTGTCTCCCTTGGGTCTTGTGTGGAGACGCCATCACTGTGTGTATATAAATGGCTGTTGGCTGAGGCTATGATTTAGTAATGGCACTCTCTTTATAAGGTATGGTGTCACAGCAAGAAGGGGAAAACGTTAGATTGTGACAAGCTCACTTTTGGAATTGTGCCTGGTTGTGCTGGGAATGGTGTTATTGTGGTGGGAATAGTGTTATTGTGGTGGGAATAGTGTTATTGTGGTGGGAATGGTGTTATTGTGGTGGGAATAGTCTTATTGTGGTGGGAATATTGTTATTGTGGTGGGAATAGTCTTATTGTGGTGGGAATAGTGTTATTGTGGTGGGAATAGTCTTATTTTGGTGGGAATATTGTTATTGTGGTGGGAATAGTCTTATTGTGGTGGGAATAGTGTTATTGTGGTGGGAATAGTGTTATTGTGGTGGGAATAGTGTTATTGTGGTGGGAATAGTGTTATTGTGGTGGGAATAGTCTTATTGTGGTGGGAATAGTATTATTGTGGTGGGAATAGTCTTATTGTGGTGGGAATAGTGTTATTGTGGTGGGAATAGTGTTATTGTGGTGGGAATAGTGTTATTGTGGTGGGAATAGTCTTTATTGTTGTGGGAATAGTCTTATTGTGGTGGGAATAGTCTTATTGTGGTGGGAATAGTGTTATTGTAATGGGAATAGTCTTATTGTGGTGGGAATAGTGTTATTGTGGTGGGAATAGTGTTATTGTGGTGGGAATAGTGTTATTGTGGTGGGAATAGTCTTTATTGTTGTGGGAATAGTCTTATTGTTGTGGGGAATAGTCTTATTGTTGTGGGAATAGTGTTATTGTGGTGGGAATAGTCTTTATTGTTGTGGGAATAGTCTTATTGTTGTGGGAATAGTGTTATTGTGGTGGGAATAGTGTTATTGTGGTGGGAATAGTGTTATTGTGATGGGAATGGTCTTATTGTGGTGGGAATAGTGTTATTGTGGTGGGAATATTGTTATTGTAATGGGAATATTGTTATTGTAATGGGAATGGTCTTTTTGTAATGGGAATGGTATTATTGTGATGGGAATAGTATTTGTTTGGTGCTGGTCATCTAAAACCACAATCAGACACTTCAAAGCTAGGGTCATATTTTAATTTATTTTAATTTTATTATTGAATCATTTTTTGCATTTGGGTTCCACTCATCTATATTCATAAAAAGTGCAGCATGTCAGTTGTGGTCCAGCCACTGATTACTGAAAGTGTAACGGCATTCAGAGATGGAAGAAGGATCGGACCAAAGCGCAGTGTGGTAAGTGTTCATGATGTAATATTTAATGAAACGAACTGAACACTGAAATGCAACACAATGAAGTGAACGAACAAAAACCGAAACAGTACCGTGTGGACCAAACACTCACACGGAAAACAAACACCCACAAACCAAAAGTGAAACCCAGGCTACCTAAGTATGATTCTTAATCAGAGACAACTAATGACACCTGCCTCTAATTGAGAACCATACTAGGCCGAACACAAAAACCAACATAGAAAAACAAACATAGACTGCCCACCCCAATTCACGCCCTGACCATACTAAAACAAAGATAAAATAACAGAACTATGGTCAGAACGTGACAGAAACTCAGATTTTCCCTAATGAACTATTGATGAATTCTATATGTATATTGCATCTGAAAGAACACTAAAATGTGCATGATTTCAGAAGGTTTAAATTGTCAGACTCGATGAGTTCTGCCATTATCTCAGCGGGGTGAGATTTAAACGGGCCTTATAACATTCTGCTCTCCTCTCGGCACATGGCTTGGCGATAAAGTGCCTCTCTCCTCAGCTCCTTCCCTTGTCTAGACATAGCCAGACGGCCAGGCAGAAAGTGTGCTCTCTGGGTCTCTGGTTAGCTTTGTGAGGCCAAAGACAATGCCAAATGGATCCCTGTGGATCCCCGACCACTGAAGGTGAAATGGCGTTCTGGATGAGGAGGCCCCATAAAGACCGTCAGAAATGCAGCATCATAAGCCTGTGGGTTGATACTGGGCGGCCGTGTCCCTCTTATGTTCTTTAATGCTAAAGCCCTGTTTGTGATTAATGGCTGAGGGGGTGGGCTCTTCTGCTCTCTGTAGCATAGCAGGTTCTGGAACAGTATCAGTCACTCTGCTCTGCAGATTGGGCTGCAGTATGGTCTGACATGAGCCCTGGCTGGTCGTGGGAGTTACTGTTTTTTGCATGAGCTGTGCTGTGCTGGAGAATAATATGGAGAATGTGAGGATGTGTTTGGTCTGACACATTGCACAGGCTACTTACTCCCTTATCTCAGACTGTTGTCACTGCTGGGGTTGGGGCCAGCTACATGCCAACTCAGGCAATATAAAATGTGCCGTTTGAATTGAAAAGTTTAATGATAGTGTGGCTACCTTAACCCAACACCTAGCAACCTTGTCAAGAGGTTCAGATCTCTTAGTGTAATGGTTAAGATCCCTTAAGCGTGAATCCTGCTCGAATCCTGTTCGCGGGATTGATTTGTCAACATCCGTGAAGCATGGAGGTGGAAACATAATTCTTTGGGGATGCTTTTCTGCAAAGGGGACAGGACGACTGCACCGTATTGAGGGGAGGATGGATGGGGCCATGTATCGCGAGATCTTGGCCAACAACCTCCTTCCCTCAGTAAGAGCATTGAAGATTGGTCTTGGCTGGGACTTCCAGCATGACAACCACCCGAAACACACAGCCAGGGCAACTAAGGAGTGGCTCTGTAAGAAGCATCTCAAGGTCCTGGAGTGGCCAAGCCAGTCTCCAGACCTGAACCCAATAGAAAATCTTTGGAGGGAGCTCAAAGTCCGTATTGCCCAGCGACAGCCCCAAAACCCGAAAGATCTGGAGAAGGTCTGTATGGAGGAGTGGGCCAAAATCCCTGTTGCAGTGTGTGCAAACCTGGTCAAGAACTACAGGAAACATATGATCTCTGTAATTGCAAACAAAGGTTTCTGTACCAAATATTAAGTTCTGCTTTCTGATGTATCAAATACTTATGTCATGCAATAAAATGCTAATTAATTACTGAAAAATCATACAATGTGATTTTCTGGACTTTTGTTTTAGATTCAGTCTCTCACAGTTGAAGTGTACCTATGATAAAAATTAAAGACCACTACATGCTTTGTAAGTAGGAAAACCTGTACAATCGGCAGTGTATCAAATACTTGTTCTCCAAACTGTAACTACAAAGTATCTAATAAGTTACCTGTAAACTTGGTCCAAACATTTCAAACAACGTTCCTAATCCAACCTCAGGTATCCTAAAATGTAAATAAATGATACAATTTAAGACGGAATAAACTGTTTCTAATACCGGATAAAAACAACGTGAAGCGTGCTCCAGTTCACGCGCAACAAAGCCCTTCAGAGTGACACCTACAAAGAACAGTCCTACTTTTTCATTTCTCAAAAGAAGAACATCGAACAATTTCTAAAGACTGTTGACATCTAGTGGAAGCAAAAGGAACTGAAATATGGGCCCTAATAAATCAGGTCTCCCATAGAAACCCATTGGAAAACACAGTGACCTCACAAAATGTTTTCCGTGGATGGATTGTGTAGCTTCACCTGCCTGGAGTTTCGCCTGCCAAATCAGTTCTGTTATACTCACAGACATTATTCTAACAGTTTCAGAAACGTCAGAGCATTTTCTATCCAAATCTACCAATTATTTGCATATCCTAGCTTCTTGGCCTGAGTAGCAGGCAGATTACTTTGGGCACGCTCTTCATCCGGACATGAAAATACTGCCCCCTATCCCAGAGAGGTTTTAGGGTGTTGACTTAACAGTTGCTGGACCCGGGTCAGAGTCCCCGTCGTAGCTACCACCGCAAAGTCACTACAATACTGTAGGTTTCCATTGCTGAATTGACTGAATTGAAATGGAATTGACCACGACTTACTTCACAACTCTGTCTGTCTACCCAATGAGCACATACGTCAATACAACATCTAGTTTTGATATAGATTTGATTTGATTGATTGTCAACTAACAAGAACTCAAGTGAAATGAACAAAACATTTGAACCATGTCTTTGGATTGAGGTTAAAAGATGTGTAAACTTCCTGTATGTTGATGACTTATTGGCAATGCAATCAGTTTTTCACATTGATTCGACGTTATCAAATGACATGTTTTGTTTGAAATGGCAGGGAACAACTGTGATTCAACCAGTTTGTGTGCAGTGGGATGTCTGTCTCTCCCAAATGACTGTCTGAGAGCTCGGTGTAATATGAAAGGATTAGCAATGTTATTATGTCATCGGACAAACATTACAACATCCTTTGTTCACTGTAACATTCCTACCTGTGAGGTCTGAATGTTACACTTCCACAACACAGGGAACCAAAGAAAGGATTGAGAAACTCTGGGTGAAGGAGTGATGGGAGGACAAGGTAAAAATGACTCTTCATTCCTCTCTCTGGTTCCTCCCTTAGTCGGCATGGACACAGCCAGGCAGAAAGGCCTGTTGAGTATTTACCCCCAGGAAGAGCCCCCCCAGACTGAGCAGTGAGTGATGGATGCTCCCACTTACCTCCCAGGCCTGTTAAACCACCTCCTCTGAGAGGTTATGAGAAATGAGAGATTACAACTTAACTGATCTAACTCTTCCTCCCCATTTCTACCTCCTCTACTCCGCTCTTCAACACCTTGCTGTATTCATCTCTCTCTCCGTGCCTCGAATCTGAAACTCGAGCTTTCACCCTAAAGTAAAAAACGGTAGCTGCATTTGACCACTATGAAAATATGCGCAAGCCTATTTCTCTCTGTTCGTATTTCTCTTTTTCTGCTTGAATTCAAATGCACTGAGGAATTGTTAAAAATCCCATGAGTGACAATGAACCTGACTCACTCTTCATATCTGGGTAATTAAAATGGTCACAATCATTTCCTTTCATTAATAGGGATCTGACCAACCCCGAGCCCCCCAGAATCCAGCCCCGTCCGTCCGTCCGTCCGTCCACCCAGACACACACACACACACACACACACACACACACACACACACACACACACACACACACACACACACACACACACACACACACACACACACACACACACACACACACACACACACACACACACACAGACCCTAGTCTTTCCCCACACACCCTCTTCCCCCATTGACCTCTGGGTTCACCAGCAGAAAAAACAAGCCTGGCTTCTCTCTCTCACATTGTAAACATTGACAACAGCCAATAACAGTCAAGTAATTGCCTCCCTGCGTTGGTGTAGGCAATTTTCCCTCGCATGAATTAAAACAGTTCCCATCAACAATTGGAATAGAAGCACCTGTTAATGATATCATGCGGTTACTACCGGCTACCGGTCCAATTAGTTAAATTAGTGTTTTAGCTAAACTCTTAGAAAAAAAGGTTCCACAAGGTTTCTTTAGCTCTCCCTATAGGAGAACACTTTTTGGTTCCATGTATAACTGTTTTTGGTTACAGGCAGGTAGAACACTTTTGGGTTTCATGTATAACCCTCTGTGGAAAGGGTTCTTCATGGAACTGAAAAGGGTTCTACCTGGAACCAAAAATAGTTATTCAAAGGGTTCTTCTATGGGGACAGCCGAAGAACCCTTTCAAGTTCTAGATAGCACCTTTTTTCTAAGAGTGTATTTTATTAAGTTGAGGCCGAGGTCCCCGGTATGGAGTTGTTCCCCCTCTGTTTGGGTACTTTTGTTTCAGAGGGCATAGAATATAGCAATGTACCACACTCCAATGAGGCACACTCCAATGAGGCACCCTCCAATGTACCACCCTCCAATGTACCACACTCCAATGTACTACACTCCAATGAGGCACCCTCCAATGTACCACACTCCAATGTACTACACTCCAATGAGGCACACTCCAATGAGGCACACTCCAATGTACCACACTCCAATGTACCACACTCCAATGTGCCACACTCCAATGTGCCACACTCCAATGTAGCATAAAGGCTACCACGCTACACCTGAGGAGGTATAAGTGACCCCATTCGAGTCTACACTCATCTAAAGTTACACCGTTCCCGTCACAGGTTCCCCTCCAGGTTAAAACAGCCAACAGCCAACAGCCAACTAGAATGCAATATGGACAGTATAGTTATGTGCCCAGATCCACACACACACAGTACTGTTTTAATGTGGACCTCAGGTTCACTGGCAGTTCATGGCCTGCTATCCACAGATCAAGTGTTATATAAAACGTTATAATCGCACCCTGGACTGACCGAGAGGCTCTTTAACGGCTTGTCCTGGGGGAAGCCAATAAAATTGTGCTCCATTTTGCACAATCATCAACGGTTTTAATCATGCATATTAGTCCTCCAATAACTTAAATGTCATCTAATCCACTAAAAACCCTGTGAAAGAAAGCCGGTCCTCGCACCTAATTTTCCCCCTGTGGGTTTAGGAGGGCGCCTGGACAAATTCAAACTTTGCATGGCCCTTTACACACGTACAGGAACGATATGAGGACCTACGGGGAGCTAGGAAAAGTGACAAATGACCAGGGTGGCTTTGTAACTGAACAATTATTACAAGCCATCAAATCACTTGTCCTTAAGAGATTTGTCTGGAGATGTGTGCATGTGTGTGTCCAGTCCAAGAAATGTCAAACCTCTAGTTAAACATATCTTTGCAAGTTCTCTCTCCTCCCTCATTGGATTTGGGCAACTCGTATGCCTGTATGCTGGGTTGGCCTATCTACCAGACATTCTCCATCTCCTATCCACCCCTGCCATCCCCATTCCAGGCCCAGAGCCCTCCAGCCTGGACAGAGCCAGTCCGGTCACCCAAAGGAGGATTCCGTGGAGACACGCTCTCTCCGGAACACATGGCCGCACGTCCCTCATCAAACACTCTGGCTTCCTCCCTCTTCCCGGGAACAGCGCTCTCCATCTCGCCCCTGTGTTTTCCTATGGAAATAATTAAAATGTGGACAGAGGCGTTCCAACAAAAGCCGTGGTCCACCCCCTAAGGAAATCTCTCAGATATTTCCCCCCTGACTGGGACTGGGGCTCCGGGCTTTGTTTTATGTGCTTTTAGAGAAAAGTGCATAGAGAAAGCGCTTGCCAGGGATATGTATCTCGCTGTGCTGTGAGCTCAGGCCCTATGATGAACAGTCTGGGCAGCCATTGTTCAAACAATCATGGTTATTTTTCGGTTTCCTTTACTGTTCTCTCTCTCCCTCGATCTCTCTCTTACCATCTCTCTCTATCTCTCTCTCTCTCTCTCTCTCACCCTCTCTCTCTCTCTCTCTCTCTCTCTCTCTCTCTCACCCTCTCTCTCACCCTCTCTCTCTCTCACAACCCCTGATCAGCGGTTGTTTGGAAGAGTCCTCCCATCGTCACTTCCTATTCTCCAAGGCAGAGGCGGACCACACAGCCCACGGCATGCTGCTGCGCCCAGACAGGCAGACTCTCCACACGGATGGACGGGGCCCAATGAGCTCATAGTCCTGGTACTTTAACATCTATAAACAGATAAGTGTGCTGCTGGGGACAGTGGGCAGGCTCCTACAGGCTTCTACTGCATGCAATGCCAGCTCATATTATGTTGTAGCTGGTTGGAACCACAGGATGCTGCTGAGGGGAGGACGGCTCATAATAATGGCTGGAATGGACAGAGTGGAATGGCATCAAACACATAGAAACCATGAGCTTTATGAGTTCCGTTCCATTAATTCCATTCCAGCCATTACTATGAGCCTGTCCTCCCCAATGAAGGTACCACCAGCCGCCTGTGGTTAGAACCAATTGGAACTAATGCTACCTTCACTTGTCGACTGTTGTACCCAAAGAAATATAAGTACTAGAACGACAATCCCCATGTAAGCCAATTGTTTATCACTTATTCTATTTCTATGGTTGTAAACATGCACCATGCATTCTGTGCACAGCTTTGTAGCCCATAAACGCACAGCCAAGTATATTCATAACGTGATCATGACACAGGCTGGGCCCCATCAATACCACATTAACTGATTCTTTGGTCCCACGTTTAACACACAGGCTCAATGTTCATCGCAATTGACCCATTAGGACCTAATGTTTTTATAAACCTTTGAAACACAGCCAATTCGGCTCTGCTGGGACCTTTGCTTGCAGGGTAGTCACGGTTGCTGACAACCAGCAGTCTTAATTAAAGACTAGGCGTTAAAGTGCAGGCGTGACCTCCAGAGGTCCTCCAGAGCTAGCGATAAACACGCATGAACAGCGCTGAGTCCCAGCCTCCCCACTACACTGCTCTGCCCACTGGGAACCCCTTGTCTTTAACTGGTCTGATCCAGGCAGCCTGATCACAGCTAGTAAAGCCTGCAGAGCAGTCATATCTCCTGGCCTGACGCCTCTATAAGGCAGGGTGGACGGTGTGGATGGCATAGAGAGGTGAACTCTGACCCCATCCTAACACAGCAAGGAATGGTGGGAGATGTATAGTGTGAATCCCAGGGAAGTCTTAAACATCAGTTATATAGTGTAGACAGAAAAACACACACACTGCATTGGATGGACGTAATGTATTTGACAATGCCAGCGGAAACTTGACTTTGTTGTTTTTGAATTAAGCTCTCCAATCATATTGCCCCTTTCATTTAAAGGTCCTCTTATTGTTGCCCTTTTTTCCCTCTTACATAATCATCATCTCTCTCTCTCTCTCTCCCTTCTCTCTCTTCTCTCCTGTTGTCAGAGTGAGTGAAGTAATAACCGGCCTGGCCATGCCCTGCCGAGCCCCGAGTCCAGCACTGTCCTGAGACAGGAAATGAAAGTGAAATACGACAGCAGGCCTCTCTCTCACATTTCTCCCCGGCCATAAAGCAGCGCTAACCCCACTGTCATCTTTACAGCCCTACACGTTCTTTAAGGAGAGTTTTCACCGTCGCCACGTAAATCAGCGCTAAAATGGTTTCAAAGTGTCCCATAGCAACGGGGGGAGAGAGTGAAGAAAGAAGGGAATGTTGGAGAGATGTGAACGTTTGTGTGCAAGAGTACAGGTTAAATGTGAGTTTGACCCAAACTGTTTGTGAGTGGACAACCCAGGCCAGAGTCCTGGCTGGGGGTGAGAGTATGTGAGGTTAACTTTAAAGGAGACAGAGAATCAGGTGAGAGGGGAGTACGTTCACCTGCTGATGTCATGCAGAGGTTTGACAATCTGACCCAGAGAGGCATATAAGCGAGGCATTTACAGCACATACTATGTAATGCCAAAATGTACGTGTAACAGCCCTATAGGCCAAACTCCTACAGTAGCTATCTAACCTCCTGCTGCTAAGAAGGTGCTGTATGGGTTGACTATTACTATGATAGGTCGTACTGACAGACTCATTACAGGCAGAAATGGAGATTGCACAGTCATTTGTGGGTCATTGATGCAATTGACCTACGATAACCTCCCTGCATTCATGTCAGAATAAAACTCCCAGCCCAATTGCCTCACAGGGAACGTCCGAGAAGCCTCTTGCTTTGTCTCAGGCTTGCCTGGGATGTTTTACTGGCTCCTCTCGTGTTTCTGAGCCCCACACCGCTGCTTGAGTGAACGTGTCCCTGTTGGAAGAGGAGAACCGATGCTTAATGTGACGTATAGAGTGGAAATGACGGAAGGGTCATTTTTGAGAAGGTGGACGTATGGAGAGGGAGTGGAGGATGAAAGAGCACCGTTCTGATCCAGCATTGTCTCAGCTCTCAGATCTTATAGAGAGATCTTGTTACAGCTCAACATTGCAGCCTGTGGAAGCGTTGATTGGTTTATGTGGAGTTGAGTAACATCGTTCGTATCCAGCGTGACAGGAGAGATACTTTTATTATTGACGTGATCTGTAGCATGGGTATGAGACTGCAGCTATGGTTTGTAAATGTACATTCGCTTGACGTTTGTGAGGAAGGTATAGAGAAAAACAACATACTGGCTAGCCATAGGGGGGCAGAATAGACAAATTGTATGCCACAACGCCAGTCTAATAAAGTAAGTGAAGGGTAAAAGGAACCGTCAGGTGCATACTTAACCGTGTTTACCTGGTAGAGTTTGGCTGTTGCCATGACGATCGACAATAGGAGCTAGCTCATGATGTCTGGGCTGTCAGGAATTCCGCGGTCCACTTCCTGATTTAAAAAAAAAGAGACCAGTAAGGTGACCTCATCTGTGCGCCAATCAAGGCTCACAGAGAGAGAGCCTAATGAAAATCTATATTTTTACACTGTTAGTTACCGAGGCAACTCCCTGTCCTGCACTCAAAGTCATCATGGCCAGACAGGATCCTTATTGATCCCCAGTGATTGGAGCGGTCATTGAGTTACTCTGCTTGTCTAACAGCATGGGCGTCCCAATGACAAACAACCAATGAGATGGTGTTTATGACCCATGTTACATTCCCTCGTCAGCTCTATGATGTTCTATGCTGTTCTTGTCTTTTTCGCTTCCTCAAGTGGGCCTCAAATTAACTTTCTTTTTGTGAGAAAATTAAGATCTCCAAACTATTGAGAGGACAGGATTTCCAGCAAATCCATATTTTACTCAATGGGAAAATTGAAATGTCCAATGATGGTGTAGAAAAGTCTCTCAGTCACTCTCTCTCTGTTTCTCTTGCTCTCCTTCCCTCTCTTCTTAAACAGTCTCAGTGAGCGTTGCTGTTGCCCTACTCTGACAGACACTTCCCCCTCAGACTCATCTTCCGGGGTTTATCCACTACTCCATCACACCGTGTTTGGACAAGGCAAATCAGATCTCCTACAGCTGCCTGTTTTTAAAGCTGTGTGTGTGTGTGTGTGTGTGTGTGTGTGTGTGTGTGTGTGTGTGTGTGTGTGTGTGTGTGTGTGTGTGTGTGTGTGTGTGTGTGTGTGTGTGTGTGTGTGTGTGTGTGTGTGTGTGTGTGTGTGCGTGCGCGTGCGCGTGCGTGTGTGTGCGCGTGTGTGTGACACCAGAATGCGCCATCCCTTGGCTTCACGCTTGACCAGTGGTACGTTCAGGAGGATGTTAACATTATTATTTTAGTGATATCTGTGGCTGCTACCAAAATATTGATGCGTTCAGGACTTATTACCTCAGACTTGCTCAGAGGATGTCTGCACCTTCTTTCTGTACCTTTTCTTTTGACCAGAAAAGGCAACACGTCATCGACCTTTGCTTTCTGTCTCGCCGAGTCGCCGGTATCCTTCAAATCTGATCCTTTGCTCATGCCCGCGTACCTCTTCACAATAACTCTTTCCACCCTCAACAATTCATGTAGAACCATTGTCTATATGCTTGCATCACTCCACTCTCTCTCGAATATGCAAATATTCTCACAAAGGGTATTATCCGATGGCTTCACTTATAGACTTGTCTGTGCTTCTTGTTATGCTGTGCTCTTGGCATTTGAATATGTTTCTCTAACATTTAGATCTGAACAATATGTTAGGAGATGAGTGAGTCACCATTACTCTAAATCAGATATACGACTGTTATCATGACATATGTTATTTACAATGGCAACAGAAGCAATGCTGTTACTGCCTCAAATGCCTTATATCTCCATCTCCATGTCTGCCTCTGACTGGGATCGGGGTACGCATGGCTGGGACAGGGCTGACCCTAAACAGTCGAAAATTACACCAAGGCCACTGTGTCTGCCTCGCACCCCTGCTCATTCCACCCTCTGCATTCTTCCCTGGACTCACTACACGTTCTACTGCCACTGAAGCAGCCTGAACTGCACATGTGCACGATAAGGATCATTTAGGGTTGTGACCATCCCCTTGCCTGCTTACGTAAATCCTTAATGTGGCCCATTTAGACAAACTAATTGAGGTAAATTCACAAAGCCCATTTTGTATTTATGTGCTATTAGCATAATTCCTTTATAAAAAGGCAAAGAAAAAAAGAGAAAGAAAATGTGAATCGTGGTAACCGTGGTAACCATGGTTTCAGTGCTTTTGGGGTTATTTAGTTGTACAGCGTTTGATCATCCTATAGGACCCGGTCTCAGCCTGTTCAGTCAAACTGGGACAGGTTATCCCAGGTGAGACAGGTTCCCAGGTGCATGTCATTTCCAGGTGCCAGGTGCACGTCAAGGAATACCTCTCTCATTTTCGCTGCTGCTCTTCTTAGAAGGGCTGGCCCACAAACCCGGCCAAGTTCTACTGATGATGTCAGTTGGTGAAGGTGAGGGAAAGCTCTCTCAGTCAGCCTACTCGTTCCCGAAGAGAGATCCAGCACCTTTGGAAAGTCCCTGGTATACCTGACTGACAGGTCCTGTGTTTTTCGCCCCCCCTAGGGAAAAGAGAATTCCAAGGAGTTGATCCTGTAATTAATTCAGATAGAGCAGGACGTCTATTCAGGTGAGGAGGTGCTTTCCACCTGGGCCTATTCAGGTGAGGAGGTGCTCTCCAACTGGGCCTGTTCAAATGAGGAGGTGCTCTCCAACTGGGCCTATTCAGGTGAGGAGGTGCTCTCCAACTGGGCCTATTCAGGTGAGGAGGTGTTCTCTAACTGGGCCTATTCAGCTGAGAAGGTGCTCTCCAACTGGGCCTATTCAGGTGAGGAGGTGTTCTCCAACTGGGCCTATTCAGGTGAGGAGGTGCTTTCCACCTGGGCCTATTCAGGTGAGGAGGTGCTCTCCAACTGGGCCTGTTCAAATGAGGAGGTGCTCTCCAACTGGGCCTATTCAGCTGAGGAGGTGCTCTCCAACTGGGCTTATTCAGGTGAGGAGGTGCTCTCCAACTGGGCCTATTCAGGTGAGGAGGTGCTCTCCAACTGGGCCTGTTCAGGTGTGGAGGTGTTCTCCAACTGGGCCTATTCAGGTGAGGAGGTGCTCTCCAACTGGGCCTATTCAGGTGAGGAGGTGCTCTCCAACTGGGCCTGTTCAAATGAGGAGGTGCTCTCCAACTGGGCCTATTCAGCTGAGGAGGTGCTCTCCAACTGGGCTTATTCAGGTGAGGAGGTGCTCTCCAACTGGGCCTATTCAGGTGAGGAGGTGCTCTCCAACTGGGCCTGTTCAGGTGAGGAGGTGCTCTCCAACTGGGCCTATTCAGGTGTGGAGGTGTTCTTCAACTGGGCCTATTCGGGTGAGGAGGTGCTCTCCAACTGGGCCTATTCAGGTGAGGAGGTATTCTCCAACTGGGCCTATCCAGGTGAGGAGGTGCTCTCCAACCCTGCTACTACATGCTGGGGAGAGCCTGGTTACCGTTGGGAGGGCAGGCAAAGTACTGCAAGTTGGGGCAAAGCATCAGCAGCAAAGTACCCTGGGATTGAGAGAGTCACCGTATCTGTGTATTCATGACCTCACAACATCATGACCTCACAACACTTCTGTTTGATCCACAACACATTGATTTTCATTGGTTTTTCTATATGCTGTAACTACATTTAGAAAGCTACTTTGTCACTTTAGGGCAACTGTATTTACATTATGTAAATGCAGGATTTGTATTTTTGCTGCTCATCCTCACATTTTTCAATGCACATTCTTGTTTTGTATATGGATGCATTTGGAACTGAGCTGTGAACATTGTGATCCTGAACCCATTTTGGAGCCAGTGGAAGTAAATTGCTAGGAACACTGTGAAAACACAGTCCAACCATGTGGGTTTAAACTACTTTTTTAACGCTCTATGTTTCACAATCGCTACCAGCTGCTGGCTACTAATAACACCACCCAATAACACCCAAGGTTGTCACTGCAGCATCCACATGGGCCAAGATGCTGAATGTCACTCAACCCACACTCTTTCAAAAAAAGTGTTTGAATAGTGTTCTGCGACTGTCCCCATAGGAGAACCCTTTTTTACTACCAGGTATAACTCTTTTTGGTTCCAGGTAGAACTCTTCTAGGTTCTTCTAGGTTCTATGTAAAACCGTCTGTGGAAAGAGTTCGACATGGAACCCAGAAGGGTTCTACCTGGAACCTAAAGAGATTCTTCAAAGGGTTCTGCTATGGGGACAGCCGAATAAGCCTTTTTGGTTCTAGATGGCACCATCCACAACTTCACATTCACGACAAACACACAGCTGGACACACACACAGACACACTTATACACACTGTAACCTTTCTGACTTCATGCAACATTTACATTACATTTACATTTAAGTCATTTAGCAGACGCTCTTATCCAGAGCGACTTACAAATTGGTGCATTCACCTTATGACATCCAGTGGAACAGCCACTTTACAATAGTGCATCTAAATCTTTTAAGGGGGGAGAAGGATTACTTTATCCTATCCTAGGTATTCCTTAAAGAGGTGGGGTTTCAGGTGTCTCCGGAAGGTGGTGATTGACTCCGCTGTCCTGGCGTCGTGAGGGAGTCCACCATTGGGGGCCAGAGCAGCGAACAGTTTTGACTGGGCTGAGCGGGAACTGTACTTCCTCAGTGGTAGGGAGGCGAGCAGGCCAGAGGTGGATGAACGCAGTGCCCTTGTTTGGGTGTAGGGCCTGATCAGAGCCTGGAGGTACTGAGGTGCCGTTCCCCTCACAGCTCCGTAGGCAAGCACCATGGTCTTGTAGCGGATGCGAGCTTCAACTGGAAGCCAGTGGAGAGAGCGGAGGAGCGGGGTGACGTGAGAGAACTTGGGAAGGTTGAACACCAGACAGGCTGCGGCGTTCTGGATGAGTTGTAGGGGTTTAATGGCACAGGCAGGGAGCCCAGCCAACAGCGAGTTGCAGTAATCCAGACGGGAGATGACAAGTGCCTGGATTAGGACCTGCGCCACTTCCTGTGTGAGGCAGGGTCGTACTCTGCGGATGTTGTAGAGCATGAACCTACAGGAACGGGCCACCGCCTTGATGTTAGTTGAGAACGACAGGGTGTTGTCCAGGATCACGCCAAGGTTCTTAGCGCTCTGGGAGGAGGACACAATGGAGTTGTCAACCGTGATGGCGAGATCATGGAACGGGCAGTCCTTCCCCGGGAGGAAGAGCAGCTCCGTCTTGCCGAGGTTCAGCTTGAGGTGGTGATCCGTCATCCACACTGATATGTCTGCCAGACATGCAGAGATGCGATTCGCCACCTGGTCATCAGAAGGGGGAAAGGAGAAGATTAATTGTGTGTCGTCTGCATAGCAATGATAGGAGAGACCATGTGAGGTTATGACAGAGCCAAGTGACTTGGTGTATAGCGAGAATAGGAGAGGGCCTAGAACAGAGCCCTGGGGGACACCAGTGGTGAGAGCGCGTGGTGAGGAGACAGATTCTCGCCACGCCACCTGGTAGGAGCGACCTGTCAGGTAGGACGCAATCCAAGCAACAAACATGTAACGTAAGTCCAGTTAGTTGATGAAATAAACATGTATTTCTCCCCTACTTCTGCAGGAAGGTAGATGTTTACATTTTAGAGCACAGCAAAGCAATGCTCATCCATCTGCCTTTATCCTTCACACTGTGAGTTAACCTGTTCTCTCTTGGCCTGTATGCCCGTGGGCTAGAGAGTAGACTCATGCACACCCACACACACACACACACACACACACACACACACACACACACACACACACACACACACACACACACACACACACACACACACACACACACACACACACACACACACACACACACACACACTCACAAACACATGCAAACACATTCACACACACAGAGGGAGACACACAGAGAGAGACACAGACAGACAGACAGACAGACAGACAGACAGACAGACAGACAGACAGACAGACAGACAGACAGACAGACAGACAGACAGACAGACAGACACACAGACAGAGGTGAGGTGAGGTAGGTAAGTAGGCTGAAAGAGGGCTTTCTCAATAAGGAGGGAGAAAATCCAGATTAGTATCAAATCTCTACACCCCCCCCCCCGGCAGAGACGTGGTGTACTTCGCCTTGGCTCTCTTCACGGCCAACAGAAACAACTGTATGACTAGAGAGTCTATACGGCCAGGGACGGGGAACAAAAAAAGAGAGCGGGGGAAATAATCTGATAGAAAACAGAGCATTAAAAAGATGGCATTCACTCTGCCAAATCCTCCCAAAATGCAACCTCTGTCTTTACAGCTGTAAGGTAGCAGTTGTGTTGTTCTGCTGTATTTTGGTTTCTGGTGATGTTTTGTGTCTTGCGGTTGCTATGTCATTTAGCCAGGCCGTGGACACCTAATGCCGCTGAGCGCACCTGTGTGGGGCGTGGGGAGGACGGTCCAGGCCAGGGGCCATCAGACAGCTAAGAGGAAGATCACAGGAGGTGGTGATGACAGGGCCAGGAGCTAATTAAAAGGGTCGAGGAGGAGCAGTGAGCTGACACTGCAGCTGCAAGGCACAGGGCATACGCACACATGCATGCACACACACCCCCAGACGTCAGGTACACATACACACACACACACACACAGGTCCTAATCGACCAGGGCTTCTAACCGGGCCCAGAGTCCCCCCCCACTTAGGACACCTGGAGAGCAATGGGAGGAGTGGAGATGTCAGTCACCTGGCCTTATGGAGGGAGATTATATGCTGACAAGACAAAAGTCCTTGACAACAGTCATTAAATCTCTCTGGGGATCTCCCTTCACTGGGTCGCCTGCCTGGTAACACAGGGAGAAAACACACAAGGTGCTAAGTAGTACTATAGGCACATCACTCTCCAATGACGTGACTGAGAGCTTTTAAACCATCACCTGTTGGGTTGATCGACCTGCCCACTCAGGAACTGGCGTGAGCCTTTTTTACAGAGAGTGTGGAAGGAATTACGGGATAGTATGACCATGGTCTTTATGGTCGTGTTGTGGAGTGTCTGAGTACATGTTATAGCAGGTGTATAAAGTATGCACAATGCCATCACTGCAAAACATCAATATCCGTACTGTATTTTGATTTACTCTAAGTGATGGTGCAATTCCTAGGCTACGTACTGTGTTTGCTGTAAGTAGACTGAAGAACGTAGGTTTATAAAATCCGGATACATCAGGAATATTGCTGTTGCAATGTTGACTAACCAGAATACCAGGCATAACCACAGTAAATAACAAATCAAGTTGCACGCAGAGACATAAAAAATGATATGCACAAGTTCATCTGACTCTGGGGAAGTAGACAAAGGGCTTGATTGCCAAAATCCCGAAGTATCCCTTTAATGTTTTTTGGATGGAAGTGGGAGCTTCTTTTGGAGAGGACCATGATTATTCTGTTATTCTTGGTGCCGCTGTCCTACGCTCCAGGGTCCTTGCAGAGTGTTATATGGCATATGGTCACTGGTCAACACATTTCTGGTTTTGCATTGCTCACATATCCATGGTTTCCTCCTGGGCCCAGTTAAAGTATAATAGGATAGAGTCTGTCTGAGCTATCTAGGTCTGCTTTCCTCCGTTTGACAGTCCACCCACTCATTGGTTCCCTCTAGACCCAGACACCCAATGAGAAAAGGATAACACTCAACCCCTGGTGATTATTTAGTCTGAACTATATAAACATGCATATGGGTCACATAATCTCTTTGTATATCTAGTATTTGTGTCTCAGACCAAGTGCTTTTAGTATTTAGACAAGATTTTGCCCTTAGCTCCAAGTCTGCCCCCCTACTCTTCCCACCAATACAAACTCTGCCTCCCTGCTCTTCTAAGAGCCAAATCACCATGCAACACTGATTGGCTTCCTCCAAAACAGTTTAATCATATTTTCGCTGCCAATTCGGAGTAATTACGCAGTATCCCTGTTTATTTAAAGACTTCTTATCAATCTTCAGCACCCCACTTACTGACTTCACTCTCCCTCAGGGACCGCGGTGACATCATCATCCAGCGCCAACACGTCTTGATAACCCTTGACCCAGTGTCTCTGTTAATTACAGGCAGGCTGGACCCAAATGTTGTGTGTGCGTGTGCAGTGTGTGTGTGTGTGTGTGTGTGTGTGTGTGTGTGTGTGTGTGTGTGTGTGTGTGTGTGTGTGTGTGTGTGTGTGTGTGTGTGTGTGTGTGTGTGTGTGTGTGTGTGTGTGTGTGTGTGTGTGTGTGTGTGTGTGTGTGTGTGTGTGTCTCCAAGCTGGGGTGTAGACGCCAACCGTTTAGACTGACAATCAGGAGAGGAGAAATAAGTGGGTTTATATCATAAACAGGAAATTAGTTTCTAAAAACACCTACAAGCTTCTACCTCTTCCAGCATTCAAGTCCCTTAGCAAATTACCATCCACCTTTCACATAATATGCCCTTTTCTTTGCCACAGAGTTACATACACTTGTTTTTCTCAGACAGAAAACGTAATTACTTCACTTTAAAGCATTACAAATAGGTAGAATGTGTGGGTGAATATGGCATCAGTGCCCATATTCTTCGGCAAACCTGGCAGAGTAGTCTGTTAATCCTTTTATGATTTATTTTCCAGCCCTCGCAAACAAGACAGAAAACGTGTCCTTGAAATACAATGAGTGAGTAAAATGGTGGATAAAGTGCTTGCATGGACTTGTGTCGGTGTGTGAGTGCATGTCAGTGTGCATGTCAGTGTGTATGTCAGTGTGTATGTCAGTGTGCATGTCAGTGTGTATGTCAGTGTGCATGTCAGTGTGCATGTCAGTGTGTATGTCAGTGTGTATGTCAGTGTGTATGTCAGTGTGCATGTCAGTGTGTATGTCAGTGTGCATGTCAGTGTGCATGTCAGTGTGTATGTCAGTGTGTATGTCAGTGTGCATGTCAGTGTGTATGTCAGTGTGCATGTCAGTGTGCATGTCAGTGTGTATGTCAGTGTGCATGTTAGTGTGTATGTCAGTGTGCATGTCAGTGTGCATGTCAGTGTGTATGTCAGTGTGCATGTCAGTGTGCATGTCAGTGTGTATGTCAGTGTGCATGTCAGTGTGTATGTCAGTGTGCATGTCAGTGTGCATGTCAGTGTGCATGTCAGTGTGTATCTCAGTGTGCATGTCAGTGTGTATGTCAGTGTGCATGTCAGTGTGCATGTCAGTGTGCATGTCAGTGTGTATCTCAGTGTGCATGTCAGTGTGTATGTCAGTGTGCATGTCAGTGTGCATGTCAGTGTGTATGTCAGTGTGCATGTCAGTGTGCATGTCAGTGTGCATGTCAGTGTGTATGTATTCATGCTCATGTCAAAATTGTATTTCATTTGTCATGTCAATCTTATATGTCATAACCCTAACAGTGAAACGCTTACTTACGGGTCGGGCCCTTCCTGACAATGCAGATAGAAACAACAAGAGTCGAAAGCAATAAGAAATACACAATGAGTAACGATAACTTGGTTATATACACAGGGTACCAGTACCAAGTCAATGTGCATGGGTACGAGGTAATTGAGGTAGATATGTACATATAGTTACAGGTAAAGTGACTAAGCAACAGGATAGATAATAAACCGTAGCAGCAGCGTATGTGATGGGTCAAAAGAGTTGGTGCAAAATGTGTGCGTGTGCATGTGTGTGTGTGTTTGCGGATGTGTGTGTGCTTGCGGTTGTGGTGTAATTAGCCAGGAGGCAGTCTGTCTATTAGGAGTAAAACACCTTCAGTCACACTCAGAGAGCAGCAGAGGGGTACAGCACATATGGTTACGTTTTAATTACTTGTTCTAATTCTCCCTTTCCTGTGCTGGACGTGCTAAGACACACTATCCTTGGAAGATTTATCACCGTGGAGGAGTGTATGTGGTCCTTATGTGGAGTTATAGTGCCCCCATCAGGCTAGTGATGGAAATACAATAACCTTGCACAAAAACCTAACTGCTCATCCATTAAATGAAATAGCTGTGAGAAGTTGGTCAGTAAAAAACAAATTCTTAACAAGTGAATGTAAACAACAAAGCTAGAAAGAAATGCTTTCTCTTCCCCTTACTTTTACTTATTCGACTCTAGAAAACATCCTCAATTGACCCTTCACTAAGCCCCACACCAGAATTTTGGGCAACTAATCACAGCGCTCCAATGGATAGCAAATATTGTGGAGTCCAACACCTCGGACAAACTCACGTTTAAAATCCACATAAAATCCCGTGAGAGCTATGGCAAAAACTGAGAGTTTAAAAAAAATATATATGTGATTCTATTCAATCGCGGTTTATCAAATCATCTGGTTCAAAAAAATAATTTGTAATTGTTTGAAAAAATACTTGATGTAGCCTTTCTTTTGGATTATGTTGCTGCAATTTTTTTCCCTTATTTTTTTTATACTTGGACATCCAATGTATGGGACATTGCAACTCAATAGATGATAGTCAGCCTGCAAAGGAAACACCTTCTAAGAAAGCCTAGTGGTTAGAGCGTTGGACTTGTAACCCAAAGGTTGCAAGCTCCAATCCCCGAGCTGACAAGGTAAAAATCTGTCGTTCTACCCCTGAACAAAGCAGTTAACCCACCGTTCCTAGGCCGTCAATGAACAGTTTGTTCTTAACTGTCTTGCCTAGTTAAATAAAGATTTCAAAACAAAATAGCTAAGATAAATAAGACTAAACTAGAAAAGGTACATTTCCTGATGAACATTCGTGTGCTTTCTTCAGTGGAAAACAAATATTTGTGGCCTACCATTTGATCTTTGATATATTGAATGAGAAAATGATTTTATTAAAGGCATACAACTTATTTGGTTGTAATGTCGCAATGTTTAACATCATGGGTAGTAAACCATCCTCCGGGAGAGCTACTGGGTGTGCAAGCTTTTGTTCCAGTCCCCCTCGAACAAACCACATTTTAGAAATGAGCTGTCCAACCGGACCTTGATAAACTGACGTGTTTGAGCAGGGCTAGATCAAAAGCCTGCACCCCCAGTAGCTCTCCAGACTGACGGATGACCACGGGTTTTATACAGTTGCCTAACAGGTATTCTACTTGGTGGTTAAGTGCCTTGCACAATGACGGGAGATGGGATCAGAGATTTGCTTACTTTTTTATGCTTACTTTTTTATACGCTAAGCGAAGGGTCAATTTCTTCGGAAATGTTGCATCATCAATACATCAACAGGCCAACAAAGCAATGATCCCAGAGATCAGCTGAAGGTGATAATCATGGAATGAACCGGAAAACCCATCACCTTTGTGAATTTCACAGAACCTTTACTCTCTGAACCCCTCAACCCTCTTAGACGGCTGTGTTCAGGACCCTCTCAGGCGACTGCTCATTTCATGGAACTGAGTGTTTATGACGTGCTCTGTGTCTCTATTTAGCCCTATTCGTTTTACTAGGACGGAGGGGCTAGCATTAGCGGTGTAGCGTTAGGCCTAATGTCATCCCCTGCTCCCCTCTCCGAGTCCACAAGTCAGGATGTAAGATGAGAAGGGAACCAGTAAAAAGGGGGTTGACGTGCATTTTAAGGAAAGCCAAACGTGGCTTTATGTGATCTGTGATCTGGGACAGCTTATTCTCTCTGTCTGTCATGAAGGTAGCCAAGACAAAAGCCGGCAGACTTATGTCCTTGAGAATTTAAAATGGCCACCGGGGCGCGTAAAAGAGAGGGATCCGGGAAATTAGAGGGAAGATTGGTTGGAAATCAGAAATATCAAAAGAGGAAGGAGGAAGAGAGATGGAGGTAGAGCCGGAGAGTGAGCAAGAGAGAGTCAGAGTGTGGAGGGGAGAGATGGAGATAGGGAGAGAGGGCAGAAAGAACAAAAGAGGCAGAGAGAGTGAGAGAGAGAGAGAGAGAGAGAGAGAGAGAGAGAGAGAGAGAGAGAGAGAGAGAGAGAGAGAGAGATGATTTACATCGCATTCTCCAGCATTAACCTCGTGTCCTGGCAGACGACATTCTAACAGCGTAAAGTATACAGCTCCGGCAAGACCTATAAGCAGCCTTCCTTCTGACAGATGCACATCGTAACGGCAGACAATCACGAAGTGGAGAGGAGAGAGACAGACACTTCCATAGGCTGCAGGCTGTGGTGGAGAAGACAGGCCTAACTCAAAGAACTACACAATCATTGTATACAGGAGGTCAGGTCTATCTGGCTGTACTTCACAGCCAGATAGACACTGATGCCACTGTGGCTGGTTTCCCATAGTGCGTTAGGTGTCATTCAAACCTGTTAAATGTATGCATTTATTTTCAGGTGCTAGATTTAACAAGAAAAATAAAGACGGTTTGCAGAGATGGGTTTACCATGGAGCTGGATGGGTATTCAGCTGGTGGACGCACACTCTGTACCCTATCTCTTCTGTATGAACTGTGCTCTTCCCTATTGGGTTACCCACTACTAATAGGCCTGTTCATTTGACTGGGAAGCCCCATGCTCCAAGCATACAATACAGTCATGTCTCATTAGGAACAAATTGCTGCAAGGTGCTGTCTTGGGAATGTCTATGGGGGTGCTGCTGGACTCTAATACCAGAGTAATGAAGCCTGCGGTTACCAGGCTCCCCACTAATTGAGGTGAAGCTGGCTTTTTGTGAGATGGAATGTGAGTGAGTTGGAGTATTGCTGGAAAACCAACCTGCACGTTGGCTTCTGCTCCAAGGTGAAACGCTGGTCACTTCACAGCACTAGTAAGGCCCTGAGCTCCTTACTGTTGCCACGAATTCATGCAACACCAAAAACACCATCATACAGTTCAGTTGGATATTACATTTGAAGCATGACTTCTTGCTGAAAAAAAACAACACTTTGGTTGACCAATCAACATTCAGAAGATAACCTCAGGAATTCCTCTGACCAAAACATGTCAACATTACGGTTTGGAAAACATAGCTTGTCCAATGAAAGTGGTCTCTTGGCAGAACTTACCCCGGGTATGGGGTAAGTTGAGTCGCGGGACAGGGTAAGTTAAGCTACCTACACATTTCTGTCCATCTTAAGTTCCCAAACACAATTCAACACTATCACAATCGTTTTTTTTGTCTTTTAGTCGTTTTAACGCATCTTTTAACACAGGCTAAGCCCAACAAACCGGGAACATTCCCAGAACGTTAACTAAGACTCACATAAAGATCTAGTTACGGTTTTATATCACATCAGGACGATAACATAAATGATAAAACTATTTTTTTCATGTCTTAAATGACATATCCTTAGAATGTTCTCATAACATTCACTTAAATGTTGTGCACAACATCTGTAACAACCACCAAATAACGTTCCCCAAACGTTCTCATTAGGTTTCCTGGTAATGTAATAACACAATGTTCCAGTAATATTTTCCCAGCAAACCAAAATTGATTCTGTGAAATTTCCCAGAACATTTGTTAGGTTGTGGCAGGTATTCTCATAATGTAAAAACTGTCCAGTCGTGCGGATGTTCATACAATATTTGTATAAAACACTCACCTGATTTTGCAAGAATGTTCCCAGAACACATGGTCTGTTCTTTACAGGTTCCCAGAACATTTAATTAGGTTGTGGGAACAGTCTGGTGGGTACATTGTGGGGACATCACATAATATATGTTCCCAGAACACATTGTCTGATCTTTACAGGTTCCAAGAACGTTCAATTAGGTTGTGGGAACAGTCTGGTGGGTACATTGTGGGGACATCACATAATATATGTTCCCAGAACACATTGTCTAATCTTTACAGGTTCCCAGACCGTTTAATTGGGTTGTGGGAACAGTCTGGTGGGTACATTGTGGGGACATCACATAATATATGTTCCCAGAACACATTGTCTAATCTTTACAGGTTCCCAGAACGTTTAATTAGGTTGTGGGAACAGTCTGGTGGGTACATTGTGGGGACATCACATAATATATGTTCCCAGAACACATTGTCTAATCTTTACAGGTTCCCAGAACATTTAATTAGGTTGTGGGAACAGTCTGGTGGGTACATTGTGGGGACATCACATAATATATGTTCCCAGAACACATTGTCTGATCTTTACAGGTTCCAAGAACGTTCAATTAGGTTGTGGGAACAGTCTGGTGGGTACATTGTGGGGACATCACAAAATATATGTTCCCAGAACACAAACTGTCCAGTTGTGCGGATGGTTATACAAGTTTCTTTTAGGTTGCAAAAAAAATTCACCTGATATTACAAGAACGTTCCCAGAATATATTTAGTCTGGTCTTTAATGTTCCCATAATGTTTTCATTAGGTTGGGGGAACAGTGTGGATACATTACAAGAAATACAGTAGGTTCCCAAAACTGAAAATATGCTTAGTTGCGATGACACTCATACAATGTTAAAGTTATACTGACCAAAAATATAAACACAACATGTAAAGTGTTGGTCCCATGTTTCATGAGCTGAAATAAAATATTCCAGAAATGTTCCATACGCACAAAAAGCTAATTTCTCAAAAAAATGTACATCCCTCTTACTGAGCATTTCTCCTTTGCCAAAATAACCCATACACCTGACAGTTGTGGAATATCAAGAAGCTGCTATGTCCTCCCAGGCCCACCTATGGCTGCACCCCTGCCCAGTGAAATCCATAGATTAGGGCCTAATAAATGTATTTCAATTGAATGATTTCCTTATATGAAATGTAACTCAGCAAAATCTTTGAAATTGTTTCAAGTTGCATTTATATTTTTTGTTCAGTGTAGGTTGCACAGAACATTTCCACAATGTTGCATAATGTTCCACAAATAATTCAGTTCATATGACCTTCATAGCATATTTATTTTAAGTTTGACATAATATTCCATTGATGTTCACACAATATGCATTTTACTTTACCTTGGAAAATCCTCAGAACATTTCAAGAACATTCAGAAGATGTTACGATAAAGTATTATTTAATATTACCACAACATTCTCAGCATGCAAATGTTCCATAAACCATAAGAAAGCTAATTGCAATAAATCCCCATTATGTTTCTCTCCAGATTAAATGGCTATTCACATTTGAAGGTGATATAGAGACACATTACATTTTCATTTCATTCATATGACATTTGAACATAATTTAATTCGTTGACACAAAATTATCAAACAGTCCGAATGCACAGAGGTGTCTGGGAAGAAGGATCACAATGGAGGACCAGCATGTGTGCGTGTTGGGGGGAAGGGGGGTATCTGAGTTCCATCAGCTAGGACTATACATTGGTTACTGTAATCAAATCTTCCCCTTCCTGATCCATTTGGCATGTCTTCTCAAACAGCTACAACGATATATGCATTCACACATCAAGTCTATTCTTGAGTTGGGCTTGGGGATTGGAACTGTTGAACAACTGAGCTTGTGTGTGTGTGTGTGTGTGTGTGTGTGTGTGTGTGTGTGTGTGTGTGTGTGTGTGTGTGTGTGTGTGTGTGTGTGTGTGTGTGTGTGTGTGTGTGTGTGTGTGTGTGTGTACACGTTGTGTTTTCTTTTTAATCCACCATCTGGATCCCTTCACGGCCTCATAGAGGATCTAGATTTTTTCCATAACTTCTCTGGATTACAACCAAACTCGGATAATTGCACCATATCATGTACTGGATTAAAAAAATATAACTTTTACATTATCATGTAGTTTACCAATAAAATGGTCTGACTGTGACAAGGACATACTAGGTATTCATATCCCAAAATAAAGAAAGGATCTCACTACAATACATTTCAATAGAAAGTAAGTTCTTGCATATATGTGGAAAAATCAGCCTGTGTAACGGTTTTCTTTCGGTGAAGTAGAGGCGGACCAAAATGCAGCGTGGTGGTTATTCATGTTCTTTAATTTATAAAGAAACTACACATGAAATAACTAACAAAAACAACAAACATGAGCAAACCTAAAACAGTCCCATCTGGTGCAAACACAAAGACAGGAATAATCACCCACAAACACACAGTGAAACCCAGGCTACCTAAATATGGTTCCCAATCAGAGACAATGACTAACACCTGCCTCTGATTGAGAACCATATCAGGCCAGACATAGAAATAGACAAACAAGACATCCAACATAGAATGCCCACTCAGATCACACCTTGACCTGAACCTATTGGGGAGGATCTGGGTGGGCATCTGTCCGCAGTGGCGGCTCTGGTGGTGGACGTGGCCCCCACTTCACCGTAGTCTTAGTCCCTCACCTTGTCCGCTTCCATGGCCTCCTAGCCACGGCGACCCGAGGGTAGCCTAGTGCTTAGAGCGTTGGGCTAGTAACCGGAAGGTTGCAAGTTCAAACCCCCGAGCTGACAAGGTACAAATCTGTCATTCTGCCCCTGAACAGGCAGTTAACCCACTGTTCCTAGGCCGTCATTGAAAATAAGAATTTGTTCCTAACTGATCTTGCCTAGTAAAATACAATTTTAAAAACGACCCCACTGGACAGAGGAGCGGCAGCTCGGGACAGAGGGGTGGAAGCTCGGGACAGAGGGGCGGACGCTCGGGACAGAGGGGCAGAAGCTCGGGACAGAGGGGCGGAAGCTCTGGCGCCTCTGGGCTGAGGGGCTGAGGGGCTCTGGCGCCTCTGGGCTGACACCTGCCTCTGAGTGAGAACCATATCAGGCCAGACATAGAAATAGACAAACAAGACATCCAACATAGAATGCCCACTCAGATCACACCCTGACCAACCAAAACATAGAAACATACAAAGCAAACTATGGTCAGGGTGTGACAGCCTGGATGATTAATTACTCATATCCTAGCTTAACTAGCTTTATTTATTGCCCTGCCTACACTGAGCAAGTCAGAAAAAATTAATTGGGGCTATTTATATAACAAATATGAATTTGGAGGCCTAAAAGTATTGAATATTAAAGCATTGAAACGTTTTTAACTGTATAATCTTGGTTAATGATGTAGTAAAAACGACTGGTGGAGTTATGTCACATGCAGATAACAAAAATAAATGGCTGAAAAATCACAACATTTATCTAAAACTAACTCTGCAAATAGTACTGCTGGGTGACTTGAAAAGCCATAGTCAATTAATGAATAATACTCTTAGTAAAAATCACAACATTTATCTAAAACTAACTCTGCAAATAGTACTGCTGGGTGACTTGAAAAGCCATAGTCAATTAATGAATAATACTTAGTAAATGAATAATACTTAGTAAAAATCGTCGTAAAAATGAATAGAAAGGTTTTTTCAATTTACGCCTAAAATGACATATCCAAATGTAACTGCCTGTAGCTCAGGCCCTGAAGTGAGGATATGCATATTCTTGATACCATTTGAAATGAAACACTTTGAAGTTTGTGGAAATTAATGTAAGACAATATAAAACATTAGATGTGGTAAAAGACAATACAAAATAAAAAAAATATGCGTTTTGAACAGAGCAGGGGTTCAAACGGTAGAAACCAAATCCTACATTTGAATATAAAAATGAATTTTATCAAACAAAACTATGCTACACAAATCAGAGCAGGATTACTGAATGTAAGTACATTATTTACCTTCAGAGGTGAATGTATTAAACCAGTTGCCGTGATAAATGTTTTTGTTGTTGTTCACTCTCCTCAAACAATAGCAGGGTATCTTTTCACTGTAATGGCTACTGTAAATTGGAAAGTGCAGTTAGATTAACAAGAATTTAAGCTTTCTGCCCATATTAAGACATGTCTATGTCCTGGGAAATGTTCTTGTTACTTACAACGTCATGCTAATCACATTAGTGCACGTCAGCTCAACCATCACACGGGGATCCCATAGAGATTTTAAACCGAAAACAAATATGCTATGAACATCATAAAATCAGACTTATTTGGAAATGGTGGAACATTCTGCAACATTGTGGGAATGTTCTGTGCAACATTTGTGAATATCACAAGAATATTCTTACAACATCCCAGACAACTCCCATAACTTAATTGGATTTTCTGGGAACCTTTAAATATTTTAGACCAGGTGTTATGTCAACATTCTTAAAACATTATAGGAATATCCTGTGCAACCTAACCTAAACATTGTAATGAATGTCTTCACAACGGCATAATTTGTGTTTTGGGAACCTATGTCTTGTGATATATTCACACTGTTCCCACAACCTAATTAAATGTTCTGGGAACCTTTAAAGAACTCAGAAAGACTGTTATGTCAGCATTCTTGCAACATCAAATAAATTATCTGAATGTCAGCCCAACTGGACAGGTTTTGTGTTTTGGGAACATTTGCCGCAACCTAACAAATATTCTTGGAACTTTAACAGAAACGATTTCGATATTCTGGGTTAACACCCAACAAGCACTGTTGCTACTTCATATCCCATTGCATTACACTTGGGAAGAACACAGTTTGCTCAACTTGCCTTTGGCTAAACGTACCCCATTGCCTCTGGCTGAACTTACCACAAGGCAAACATTTTGACTATATTAGCCCACACAGCTACAAGTATGCACTTTCATACTAGGTTTAGGATCTCATATTGAAGCATATAGACTTGATGAAAATCTGATTTTTTTACCTAACTTTTTCCATGTGGTTTCTTCCTTCAAAGACTCCATGAAATGATGACCTCTTCCTTAGATTCTGGTGAAATTATACGTTTTATGTATGGTTTTCTAGAAACAAAGGCGGCTCAACATACCCCTTTGGCTCAACTTACCCCTCTCTCCCCTACTGTGTTGCCCCAACAAACCCAGGGTTTGAACAAACCTTGCCCTCGCCGCGACTAATAGAGAAACGATTGCCTCGGTGTGGTTGTTGTAGTAGTTTGGCTGCAATTGAAATAACACCGAGGGGAAGAACACTATGTTTTAGTAACAGCAGGCGGTGCGTTTCTGTAACAACATATTTTTTGATGTTTAACGAAGGCGGCACTCTGAACTTCCATCCAACTTGGGGGTTTTTCTTTGTACTTTTTATTTGCCAGACTAAGAATGTCATTGTTAGAATGACATGAAGCTAGTAGAACGTTTCTAATGACTATATCAGTAATTGTTGAATCTTTTAATAAAATGTGATGTGTTTGACAGTGCTGTTTCCTTACGATATGGGGGGTTAGGTTATTTTACTCAGGCAGTTACTAGCCGGGTAGACAGTGTTTGTTATATCTTTATTTTCTCTCTGATGAGCTGAACAAAGAAAAAACAATGGTGGAATGTCCAGCCAGCTCTCGTTTTCCAAGGAAAACTGTAGCAGATGTCCGAGGATGAAGGAATTTTGCTTATTTTGCCAGTGCTCTTGGGAATTTCACCAAGTGAAGGAGACAGGCGGAACACAGCAAAGAGAAAAGCCACGCTCAGGACCCTGACCATGTGATGAAAGCTCACGGATGACAGGTCATCCCAGACGATGCCTTCCTCTGATTAGCCTGTTTTCTCTCTGATGCTGTTGTTCAAAAGATGTGCTCTGCCTTAGCCTGGTTAAACCAGAATGAATGATACACTCATCAAGTGGAACAATGCAGAGCCTCTTCCTTTGAATCTTTGAAAAGATTTGACATGAGCCCTTCAATCCTCAAAAGGTTCTACAGCTGCACAATTGAGAGCGTCTTGACTGGCTGCATCACCGGTTGATGTGGCAACTGCACCGCCCTCGATCGCATGGCACTACAGAGGGTAGTCTGGACAGCCCAGTACATCACTGTGGCCGAGCTCCCTGCTATCCAGGACTTCTATATATCAGGTGATATAAATGCCCGTGAAACTGTCCCCATGCCATTGCACTGACTCTATGCACACTCACAGGACTCTGCACACTCACTCACACAAACTGACACTCCAACACACACAGTGGGGCCCCAATGGACATTTCCAGCCGCCGGTGTGGACGAAGGCCGGCTGACATCTGTCATTCACGTGCTGTCATATTGTAAGTTTAATGGACGCCCACACACGCACACACACGCACACACACACACACACACACACACACACACACACACACACACACACACACACACACACACACACACACACACACACACACACACACACACACACACACACACACACACACACACACACACACACACACACACACACACACACACACACACACACACACACACACACACACACACACACACACACACACACACACACTTAATTTGCTCCAACACACACTTAACATGCACTCATATTCACACAGACCCTCAATCCTGACTATTCTTCTAGTCCCTGCTCCTGTCTTGGAGCTCTACGGACAATTCCTTCGACCTCATGGCTTGGTTTTTGCTCTGACATGCACTGTCACCTGTGGGACCAAATATAGACAGGTGTGTGCCTTTCCAAATCATGTCCAATCAATTGAATTGACCACAAGTGGACTCCAATCAAGTTGTAGAAACATCTCAAGGATGATCAATGGAAACAGGATGCACCTGAGCTCAATTTTGAGTCTCACAGCAAAGGGTCTGAATACTTAAGTAAAGAAGGTATTTCTGTTTTTTATTTTTAATACAATTGCAAAAAATTCTAAAAACCTGTTTTCGCTTTGTCATTATGGATTATTGTGTGTAGAATGCTGAGGGAAAAAAAGATTAAGGCTGTACCCTTAATAAAAAAGATAATAAGGCTGTACCCTTAAAAAGTCAAGGGGTCTGAATACTTTCTGAATGCACCGTATCTAGCTCTATCACTCCAGTATCCCTGCACATTGTAAATATGGTACTGGCACTGTTATAGTTATAGTTTACTTTACTTACATGTTTTTATTATTTTTATTTCTGGTGTCTTTTTGAATTTTGAATTTGTTTTATAGTATACTATTTTTACTACTGACATTGATTACTGCTTTGTTGGGGAAGAGCTTGCAAGAAAGGCATTTCACTGTACTTGTGCACGTTACAATACACCTTTGAACTTGATACTTGAAACAATGTTGAGTAGAGAATGCAGTCTGGTTTTTTAATCAGGCTGGTTCTGGGTGGTTTGGGCAGGGCAGTAGTCCATGAAGAGTCTGTAAGAATATTTCAAAGATAAATACTGAGACAGATATGAAACAAACCAAACCATTATCCATTTCTGTTGGTCCAATGAACATTGATGCAGGGGCGTGGATAGGCTCATTTGAACAACCTATTTTATGCTTTGATGTTATTATGCAACTTGACTTTACAACGGACATTTCTGAAGGGAAGGTTACGTGGCAAATTAGACAACTGCGGGGATCTACAGTTCAGAACCATCCTATTTGGACTACGAAGAAAAGAGTGTGGAACGTTGGATATGGAACCAGTGTGCTTGATAGGTGTTGCCCCACCTTGCACAAAACAATATCCCATTAGCAAATAAGCTATGGCTGCTACTAAAGTAGTGAAGGCTCCTAAAAAAGTAGTGACGGCTCCTATCATCATACAACGTGGCACACCATGTTATCCAGCTACTCTGATGCTTCCTCCAGATACCATATTGCTTGAACACGACTGTTGTGAGTTGCTTTTGGATCAGCTCTCTGATGGGTTTATTAAGAGTCATTTGTTGGAAAACCCTGAGTTTATCTTATACCCAGATGGTTCTAGCATTGTGGAGGTGGGTGTGAGGAAGGCAGGCTGGGCAGTTACCACAATGGACAATGTGATAGTGACAGAGGCACGTTACCTGCAGTAACATCAGCATAGATGGCGGAATTGGTGGCCTTGACAGAAGCATGTAAACAAGCTGAAGAAAAAACAGCTAATATCTACGCAGACTCAAGGTATGCTTTCAGCGTTACCCATGATTTTGGAAAAATACGTAAAAACAGAGGATTCGTGACATCATTGGGAGCTCCTGTGAAGAATGGACCAGAGGTGGTGGCTCTACTGAATGCTCTCCAGTTACCTGAACAAGTTCCAATTTTGAAAATGAAAGCACATGGAGAAATCATAGACAGACAAGTAAAAGAGGCGTGGGGAATAAGTCCCGAGGGGAGACATGACGTAGTACCAGGCCACTGGCTGATGGTAAAACAATATGTCACAGACACATTAGGGCCAAATCAGGAAGGTCCTTATCACGTTTTGCTCATAACGAGATCAGCACTAAAAGTCCAGGGAAAATGACGATGGATACATGTCACTCATTGCAAGGTTGTCCATTTTGAGGACAAAGCGGAGGCTGGAGAATAAAGAACTGATTGATTAGCAATCGGGGGTCAATCTCGGGGGAAGAGGCATAGTAAAATGATCAGAACCTGATAAGCTTCTATGTTGTACACGGCAGTCATCATATTGGGGATATCTAGGTGAAATGTCCAACGTTTTCATGAAAACCAGGACATGTTACTTTCACTTTTTTGTTTCCTTTGTTACAGGTTATGAGAATCTATCTTCTGAAGCTTTAGCAATATCCCTTGACCCAAGGAATGTACCTGAAATGATACAAGATCATCGGTGAAGTGTTCATTAGAGAAGTCCTCATCAACCAGTGGAACGGAAGAAGAATTCCTCACTGCCGGCAGACTGTCAGAACATCATTTCTACTGGTTATCTACAGTATGTATGTATTCTTTTTATTTCTACGTTGCACATTATTCCACTGCAAATCTACCATTCCAGTGTTTTACTTGCTATATTGTATTTACTTCGCCACCATGGCCTTTTTTTTGCCTTTACCTCCCTTATCTCACCTAATTTGCATCGTATATAGACCTATTTTTCTACTGTATTATTGAATGTATGTTTGTTTTACTCCATGTGTAACTCTGTGTTGTTGTATGTGTCGAACTGCTTTGCTTTATCTTGGCCAAGTTGCAATTGTAAATGAGAATTTGTTCTCAACTTGCCTTCCTGGTTAATTAAAGGTGAAATAAAACATTTAAAAAATAAAAATGTGGGACTGATGCCAGTGTGGAAGAGCTGATCACTTGTAAAGGACCTGGTGAATGATTACCTTACCAATAGGACGACTGAATATTACTGTCTTGTAGACAATTATGTTTTGAGTTTCCTCCTAATACAGGATGTGGTAGGAATCGTCAGGGACATCAACATTACCCCTGTTAATACTTATTTTCTGTAACTTTGTTTGAAATCTATTTCTTATTGTAACAGCAAGTAAAATATGTCCTTTCTGTTTTATAGAAATGCAAGGTGTTTAATGTGAAGGATTTTATGCTTACTGCTGTTTTCTATTTTTGTCGTAAGTTCATAGAAACAATGTTTTTTATAATCAATCCTCAGGTTGTTTTTACAATATATAATCGATAATATTTCAACCGGGACTGTAGCTTCTTCAATAGGAGAGAGAGAGAACATGTCTGCTCCAAGCTGTTGCACATGCAAAACATTGCTGGCACCCAGCCATACAATGACACGATGTGATCTTTCTCGCTCATTTTTCAAAATAAATGCCTGAAACTATGTCTAAAGACTGTTCACACCATGGGGAAGCTATAGGAAAAGGAATCTGGTTGATATCCGTTTAAATGGAGCGAAGGCAGGCAATGGAACAGAGGGCTTTCAGGAAAAACAGCACTTCCGGGTTGGATTTTCCTCAGGTTTTCTCCTGCAATATCAGTTCTGTTATACTCACAGACAATATTTGACAGTTTTGGAAACTTTAGAGTGTTTTCTATCCTAATCTGACAATTATATGCATATTCTAGATTCTGGGCCTAAGAAATAGGCAGTTTCATTTGGGTACATTTTTCATCCAAACATCAAAATTCTGCCCCCTACACTCAACGGGTTAAAGTTAGTGAGGGAGATATAAGTCTCCAACTTCAGTGATTTTTGCAATTCGTTCCAGTCATTGGCAGAAGAGAACTGGAAGGAAAGGCAGCCAAAGTGGTGTTGGCATTGGGGATGACCAATGAAATATACCTGCTGGAGGGCGTGCTACGGGTGGATGTTGCTATGGTGACCAGTGAGCTGAGATAAGGCTGAGCAAAGACTTATAGATCACCTGGAGCCAGTGGGTTTGGCGACAAATATGAAGCGAGGGCCAGCCAACGAGAGCATACAGGTTGCAGTGGTGGGTAGTATATGGGGCTTTGGTGACAAAACGGATGGCACTGTGATAGACGGCATCCAATTTGTTGAGTAGAGTGTTAGAGGCTATTTTGTAAATTACATCGCCGAAGTCAAGGATCGGTAGGATAGTCAGTTTTACGGGGGTATGTTTGGCAGCATGAGTGAAGGAGGCTTTGTTGCGAAAATAGGATGCCGATTCTAGATTTAACTTTGGATTGGGGATGCTTAATGTGTGTCTGGAAGGAGAGTTTACAGTCTAACCAGACACCTAGGTATTTGTAGTTGTCCACATATTCTAAGTCAGAACCGTCCAGAGTAGTGATGCTAGTCGGGCGGGCGGGTGCGGGCAGCGATCGTTTGAAGAACATGCATTTAGTTTTACTAGCATTTAAGAGCAGTTGGATGCCACAGCAAGGAGAGTTGTATGGCATTGAAGCTCATTTGGAGATTTGTTAAAACTACAGTGTCCAAAGAAGGACCAGATGTATACAGCATGGTGTCGTCAGCGTAGAGGTGGATCAAAGAATCGCCAGCAGCAAGAGCGACATCATTGAGATATACAGAGGAAAGAGTTGGCCCGAGAATTGAACCCTGTGATCTGTGAAGTCTTACCATATACAAACAGTCAAACTAAATACTGCCTCAGAAGATTGGCAGAGAAGTCCGTGAAACACGGCACCCCCCTAAAAAGAGACCTATGTCATCCAATGACATGACCAGTCAGTGGTCATTGCCAAACCCTCAAAGATTGGGATTGGAGGGAAGAGCACAATCAAGCATATCTGACCTCATAGTGGCCCATGCTGCTGCTGAAAACACTGATCACTTTCCTATTGGCTTGGGCAACTTGGTTACTCTTGAGACACAGTGGCGGTGAGGTCACAAGGGGATAAAACTGCTACTCCCGGTGAAATCTAACTTCTTGGCCTTGGATAAGTGTGAGAAATGAGAGAGAAGAGAGAAAGAGGAGAGATGGGGAGAAAGGGGGATAAATGGGTTGAGAGGGGAGAAAGGGGGGGAGTCAGCGCCCAAGTCTTGCGCCAAACACTCCTTCCCTCCCAGGACCTCTCAAAGGTCCATTAAACTCATCCTACAAGCAACAGCCTCAGGCCTACATCCCCTGCTGTTCAATGGATTCGTCAATCACTCTAAATCACTCTGTAAACAAAGAGAGTGATTTAGAAGGAAAGCAGGAAACCATGACCAGAGGGACGGGTCTCATTTTCTAATTCCTTTCTGGATGCGTTGTCTTCATCAACTGGCAACATCCTCCTATCTGGATCTCTGTTGTTTGAGTTTATTTTCATGGAACCTTTTGTCTCTACCGTACCCATATGGCCAAGTTTGGATGGTATGCTGTTCTGTAGCTGGATGTCATTTTACAGGTTTGGATGGTATGCTGTTCTGTAGCTGGATGTCATTTTACAGGTTTGGATGGTATGCTGTTCTGTAGCTGGATGTCATTTTACAGGTTTGGATGGTATGCTGTTCTGTAGCTGGATGTCATTTTACAGGTTTGGATGGTATGCTGTTCTGTAGCTGGATGTCATTTTACAGGTTTGGATGGTATGCTGTTCTGTAGCTGGATGTCATTTTACAGGTTTGGATGGTATGCTGTTCTGTAGCTGGATGTCATTTTACAGGTTTGGATGATATGCTGTTCTGTAGCTGGATGTCATTTTACAGGTTTGGATGGTATGCTGTTCTGTAGCTGGATGTCATTTTACAGGTTTGGATGATATGCTGTTCTGTAGCTGGATGTCATTTTACAGGTTTGGATGATATGCTGTTCTGTAGCTGGATGTCATTTCACAGGTTTGGATGGTATGCTGTTCTGTAGCTGGATGTCATTTCACAGGTTTGGATGGTATGCTGTTCTGTAGCTGGATGTCATTTTACAGGTTTGGATGGTATGCTGTTCTGTAGCTGGATGTCATTTTACAGGTTTGGATGGTATGCTGTTCTGTAGCTGGATGTCATTTTACAGGTTTGGATGATATGCTGTTCTGTAGCTGGATGTCATTTTACAGGTTTGGATGGTATGCTGTTCTGTAGCTGGATGTCATTTTACAGGTTTGGATGATATGCTGTTCTGTAGCTGGATGTCATTTTACAGGTTTGGATGATATGCTGTTCTGTAGCTGGATGTCATTTCACAGGTTTGGATGGTATGCTGTTCTGTAGCTGGATGTCATTTCACAGGTTTGGATGGTATGCTGTTCTGTAGCTGGATGTCATTTTACAGGTTTGGATGGTATGCTGTTCTGTAGCTGGATGTCATTTTACAGGTTTGGATGGTATGCTGTTCTGTAGATGGATGTCATTTCACAGGTTTGGAAAGTCGGGTTCATTGGAATCTTTGGAGAAGGATCAAATGTCCACGGGGCCTAGTGTCACACTCCCTTCAACTCCCAAAAGACCAGCGATGACGACTGCTAGCTGAAATCAAGCTGGGTCTGTATCCAAATCTCCAGTGTGCATCACTAAAGTACATACTGTATCTCTTGGCAGAGCTCACTGTGAAGAAATAGCATGCAGATCTGTTGGCAATCCTAAGTCGAGCCCTTGGATGAGACTCCTCTGGCATCATGGTCATTCTTTTCCGAGAAATGCATTCTCAATCAACATGTCATAATTTGTTCCGTCTTTGGTGATGCATCAAAAACAACAGGGGTTGAGAAACTGTTTCTCCCTAAATCTCCCAATGTTGTTTTGAAGAACATAGCATTGTATCATGTAGACAACTATAGGCTACTGTTCGTATAGAGAACATAATGTCATTCTTAGCCATAAACGTGTCACCACCGCTCACCGTGCTACCGCCATCCCTTCACTATTCTATGAACACATGCATAACCACATGTCATAAATACAAGTGTAGTGTACGCTAGAATAATACGCCTGAAGTCTTCTCGCCACGACCGAGCACAGTGTCAGGCCCCGTACTCCTCTGTTTGACTTGGACGGTCTACAGGAGCCGCAAAACAAATGGATGACCCCTGTGAACTTACAGAACTTACAGTTCAATGAAGTTCGGGTCTGAAGTGCCATGGGACTGCACAGAGGATGGAGGAGGGAGGGAAGTCGGAGGTAGAAAACTCAAACAACAGGCAATGAGGTGGCCACTGTCATGCCTTACTAGCTTTTACAGTTGGGTTTATGGGGCTAGTGGAGGCAGTGGGAGGGGGCCTGACATAGAATCACTGGCCACTTTAATAATGGAATACTAGTCACTTTAATAATGTTTACATGCTGCTTTACTCATCTTGTATGTATATACTGTATTCTATTCTACAGTATTTTAGTCAATTCCACTCTGACATTGCACGTCCTAATATTTATTCACTCCATTATTTTACTTTTGGATTTGTGTATTGTTGTGAACTGTTAGATACTACTGCACTGTTGGTGCTAGGAACACAAGCATTTCGCTACACCCGCAATAACATCTGCTAAATATGTGTATATGATGATACAATTTGATTTGATTTGATTTTGACAGCTAGGCCTCTGGACAGGTATCCCATGAGCCTTTGCTCTTGAGTCGGTTGTTGGTTTTAGGGCCACGTAGGACTGCAGTGAGAGATGAAGAATCGTCGGACAGGCGTGAAATTCGCCCCTCGGGAGGTTGTAGAAGTCTAGGATGTGCTACAGTAAAACTGTTCCCCCCCTCTCCCATATCAGTTCCCTCTTGTCTCTTTACCAACTGAAAGCCAAAAGCTTTGCAAGTTCATGTTTCGGTCTCTATGGAGACACTAACATATAGAACCTTTACAAGAAATTCAGTAGTGTTTTATCAATAAAACCGACCTATAAAGTTTATAATTTACTGTCATTTTGCAGTCGGTTGCAAATATCCTCTCATAACAATACTCGTAGTGTTGTTTTGTCTCGCCTCCATCCATCCCTCAGTGTTGCAGCCTCTACCCATGAGTGCTTTTTCTTGTGGGGGTGATCTATCCCTCTATGTGTAAGGAGTGACGCTGTAGAGGAGAAGCAGGCACAGGGAGTCAAACATTTTAATAGGGAACAGACATAGAACAAGACAGGAACAGCGTCAGAACACGGGTAACACGGACATATGACAATCAATCCCGACGCAGGGAACAGAGCTGGGGAACAGACAGATATAGGGAAGGTAATGACACAAGTAATTGAGTCCACGTGAGTCCAATGATCGCTGATGTGCGTGACGGGGGGAAGACGGGTGTGCGTACTAATGGTGGCTTGAGCGAGTAATGCTGGGGATCCTTGAGTTGAGTATCTGGTGCATCAACATTTGTGGGTGCGACGCAAGAAGTTAATGCGAGTGTAGCGAAATGCTTGTGCTTCTAGTTCCGACAATGCGGTAATAACCAACAAGTAATCTAACTAACAATTCCAAAACTACTGTCTTATACACAGTGTAAGGGGATAAAGAATATGTACATAAAGATATATGAATGAGTGATGGTACAGAGCAGCATAGGCAAGATACAGTAGATGGTATCGAGTACAGTATATACATATGAGATGAGTATGTAAACAAACTGGCATAGTTAAAGTGGCTAGTGATACATGTATTACATAAGGATGCAGTAGATGATATAGAGTACAGTATATATGTATACATATGAGATGAATAATGTAGGGTATGTAAACATTATATTAGGTAGCATTGTTTAAAGTGGCTAGTGATATATTTTACATCATTTCCCATCAATTCCCATTATTAAAGTGGCTGGAGTTGAGTCAGTGTGTTGGCAGCAGCCACTCAATGTTTGTGGTGGCTGTTTAACAGTCTGATGGCCTTGAGATAGAAGCTGTTTTTCAGTCTCTCGGTCCCAGCTTTGATGCACCTGTACTGACCTCGCCTTCTGGATGATAGCGGGGTGAACAGGCAGTGGCTCGGGTGGTTGTTGTCCTTGATGATCTTTATGGCCTTCCTGTAACATCGGGTGGTGTAGGTGTCCTGGAGGGCGGGTAGTTTGCCCCCGGTGATGCGTTGTGCAGACCTCACTACCCTCTGGAGAGCCTTAAGGTTGTGGGCGGAGCAGTTGCCATACCAGGCGGTGATACAGCCCGACAGGATGCTCTCGATTGTGCATCTGTAGAAGTTTGTGAGTGCTTTTGGTGACAAGCCACATTTCTTCAGCCTCCTGAGGTTGAAGAGGTGCTGCTGTGCCTTCTTCACGATGCTGTCTGTGTGAGTGGACCAATTCAGTTTGTCTGTGATGTGTATGCCGAGGAACTTAAAACTTACTACCCTCTCCACTACTGTTCCATCGATTTGGGTGTTCCCTCTGCTGTTTCCTGAAATCCACAATCATCTCCTTAGTTTTGTTGACGTTGAGTGTGAGGTTATTTTCCTGACACCACACTCCGAGGGCCCTCACCTCCTCCCTGTAGGCCGTCTCGTCATTGTTGGTAATCAAGCCTACCACTGTTGTGTCGTCCGCAAACTTGATGATTGAGTTGGAGGTGTGCATGGCCACGCAGTCGTGGGTGAACAGGGAGTACAGGAGAGGGCTCAGAACGCACCCTTGTGGGGCCCCAGTGTTGAGGATAAGCGGGGTGGAGATGTTGTTGCCTACCCTCACCACCTGGGGGCGGCCCGTCAGGAAGTCCAGTACCCAGTTGCACAGGGCGGGGTCGAGGCCCAGGGTCTCGAGCTTGATGACGAGCTTGGAGGGTACTATGGTGTTGAATGCCGAGCTGTAGTCGATGAACAGCATTCTCACATAGGTATTCCTCTTGTCCAGATGGGTTAGGGCAGTGTGCAGTGTGGTTGAGATTGCATCGTCTGTGGACCTATTTGGGCGGTAAGCAAATTGGAGTGGGTCTAGGGTGTCAGGTAGGGTGGAGGTGATATGGTCCTTGACTAGTCTCTCAAAGCACTTCATGATGACGGAAGTGAGTGCTACGGGGCAGTAGTCGTTTAGCTCAGTTACCTTAGCTTTCTTGGGAACAGGAACAATGGTGGCCCTCTTGAAGCATGTGGGAACAGCAGACTGGTATAGGGATTGATTGAATATGTCCGTAAACACACCGGCCAGCTGGTCTGCACATGCTCTGAGGGCGCGGCTGGGGATGCCGTCTGGGCCTGCAGCCTTGCGAGGGTTAACACGTTTAAATGTTTTACTCACCTCAGCTGCAGTGAAGGAGAGTCCGCATGTTTTCATTGCAGGCCGTGTCAGTGGCACTGTATTGTCCTCAAAGCGGGCAAAATAGTTATTTAGTCTGCCTGGGAGCAAGACATCCTGGTCCCTGACTGGGCTGGTTTTCTTCTTGTAGTCCGTGATTGACTGTAGACCCTGCGTGTCACGCCTTGGTCATTGTATTTTGTGTTTTCGTTATATTTTTGGTCAGGCCAGGGTGTGACATGGGTTTATGTTGTTGTATTTCGCATTGGGGTTTTTGTATTATTGGGATTGCGGCTGAGTAGGGGTGTTGTATGGGCTTGGCTGCCTGAGGCGGTTCTTAATCAGAGTCAGGTGATTCTCGTTGTCTCTGATTGGGAACCGTATTTAGGTAGCCTGGTTTCGCTGTGTATTTTGTGGGTGATTGTTCCTGTCTCTGTGTAGTTTCACCAGATAGGCTGTAATTAGGTTTCACGTTCTGTTTGTTGTTTTTGTATTGTATTTCATGTATCGCAATCTATTCATTAAAGAACATGAGTAACAACCACGCTGCATTTCAGTCCGACTCTCTTTCGACAAACGAAGAACGACGTTACACTGCCACATACCTCTTGTGTCTGAGCCGTTGAATTGAGATTCTACTTTGTCTCTATACTGACGCTTAGCTTGTTTGATAGCCTTGCGGAGGGAATAGCTGCACTGTTTGTATTCGGTCATGTTACCAGTCACCTTGCCCTAATTAAAAGCAGTGGTTCGCGCTTTCAGTTTCACGCAATTGCTGCCATCAATCCACGGTTTCTGGTTAGGGAATGTTTTCAACGCACGTTCTAATGAACTCGCACACCTAATCAGCATATTCGTCAATGTTGTTATCTGACGCAATACGAAACATATCCCAGTCCACGTGATGGAAGCAGTCTTGGAGTGTGGAATCAGCTTGGTCGGACCAGCGTTGGACAGACCTCAGCATGGGAGCTTCTTGTTTTAGTTTCTGTCTGTAAGGCAGGCATCAGCAAAATGGAGTCGTGGTCAGCTTTTCCGAAAGGAGGGCGGGGCAGGGCCTTATATGCGTCGCGGAAGTTAGAATAACAATGATCCAAGGTTTTTCCAGCCCTGGTTGCGCAATCGATATGCTGATACAATTTAGGGAGTCTTGTTTTCAGATTAGCCTTGTTAAAATCCCCAGCTACAATGAATGCAGCCTCAGGATGTATGGATTCCAGTTTGCAAAGAGTCAAATAAAGTTTGTTCAGGGCCATCGATGTGTCTGCTTGGGGGGGAATTATATACGGCTGTGATTATAATCGAAGAGAATTCTCTTGGTAGATAATGCGGTCGACATTTGATTGTGAGGAATTCTAAATCAGGTGAACAGAAGGATTTGAGTTCCTGAATGTTTCTGTGATCACACCACGTCTCATTAGCCATAAGGCATACGCCCCCGCCCCTCTTCTTACCAGAAAGATGTTTGTTTCTGTCGGCGCGATGCGTGGAGAAACCCGCTGGCTGCACTGCCTCCGATAGCGTCTCTCCAGTGAGCCATGTTTCCGTGAAGCAAAGAACGTTACAGTCTCTGATGTCCCTCTGGAATGCTACTCTTGCTCGGATTTCATCAACCTTGTTGTCAAGAGACTGGACATTGGCGAGAAGAATGCTAGGGAGTGGTGCACGATGTGCCCGTCTCCGGAGTCTGACCAGAAGACCGCCTCATTTCCCTCTTTTACGGAGTCGTTTTTTGGGTCGCCGGCTGGGATCCATTCCGTTGTCCTGGTTGAAAGGCAGAACACAGGAAACTAGGTGTATGTCGTAAGCTACAACTTCACAGGAGAGCCGTTTGAAATTTATGAAAGTTGTGTTTTTATAAAAATGTGTTTTTGTTAGAAATGCCTTCTCGTACATGTGCCTTAATAACAGACTTGTATGCCATCTGTAAATACAAATAAAATTGTTAAATTATGAGCCTTGGTTAAGCCACAGAAAAAGCGAGCAACCTTCCCACTAGCCATGATTGGCTGAGATAACGAGTGGGATGGGTATACCAAGAGAGAAGTTCAGATTGGTCTGCTATATAGAAGGCTTCTGTCTATTTGAGTTGGTCAGTCTGTAATCCTGTCGATAATCCTGTAATCGTGTTTTTAAAATGTATTGTGTAGTGGAGCTGCATAAGTATTGATCTCCACTTTCTGGAGGATCAAGTTTTGAAATCAGTGGAATAAGAGTATGATTGCTAAAGAGAAAACATCTGTCTCCGGATTACATTTTCAACCTAAGTGCATCCGTGGCATGGCATTCCTGACAGGGAGATGTGTCCATCATGCATGATGATGTATAAAGGTAAGACATTCTAGCGTTAGCTAGCTACATTGACTGGCTCCCTAGCTGAGGTTATTATTTGTATCCCAGAGCTTTTCTTAGCTTTTCTAATTAGAGCCTAATGTTAGCTAGCTAACATTGAACCTAATTGCTTAGCTCCCAGCATATTCATGCAGGGTAGCTAGCTAGCTAGCTAGCTAACTTTAGCTGGCTGGCTCCCCAGCTAACGTTAGAATTCGTATCCCAGAGCCATTTGTTTTTCTAGTTAGAGCCTAATGTTAGCTAGCTAACATTGCACCTGGTTGGTTAGCTCCCAGCATATTCATGCAGGTTAGTAACAACATGATTTGGCACTGTGGTCATTGTTGTTTTACTAGCTAACTTTAGCTAGCTGACTCGTTAGCTAACGTTATGCGATGTGTGTGATCTTACACTTTGTTTACCTAGCTAGGTTAATTGTTTACCTAGCTAGCTAGCTAGCTACATGTCTTAAGCTAAAGTGTACAACACCCGTTGAATATGGCCGGTGTCAGTAAACGTCTGCAAAAAAAGCATGAAATTGTTGCCAGCAGAGCTGGTTAGGCTGTTTTCATGTTATCCATAGGTAAACAAATCAGCAAAACGAGATGGGTGGGGATAAAGCTTAAGAGTGTGTGAATGATGCTGAATGGGTGTAGACAAAGAGGAGTTCTTAACTAGATACCAAAACATTCAAAGGCCATTTTCTCAAAAGTGAGTTTACAAGCTTATTAACTTTCAAAGCAGAATTACTTTCCCATTCTCTGAGTCTATACTTTTATCCAATGTAAAAAACACAATTTCAAATGTTGCTACATAACACCGAGTCCAGGTGGTGTGTCACATATACACATTCATATGTGAATAGCTAGGCCTACTACGCTATGAAACCACACACTATTGCAGAGACTTTGATATTACCGGCCGCAATTGATATGGTGAAAACAATGTGTGGGGCACAGAGGCACAGAAACTCACATCAAAAACTTTGTCAGATAACACTGTTAAACAAAGCATTTATGCTATTGCTAGCAATCAAGAGGAAACTGACAGAACGAGTCAAAAACTCTTCAGCTTATTCACTCCAAATGGACGTTAGCTGGAAGTGCCAAGATGCCCATGCATTGGCTTTTGTTCGCTATACACGTCAGGGGATGCTATTCACGGGGACATTTTGTTCTGTCTCACGATTCCCGAGCACGAAAGGGCACATGGGATATTCATGTATGGCTATATTGACGAAAAACAGATAGCATGGTGGGCTTTTGCACAGATGGGGCTCCATCTATGGCAGACCGGTGGGCAGGCCTCTGCACTCCAGTGATGACTGTGTCTTCCTCTGCCATATCAACGCTTTGTATAATACACTGAGAGCAATTGGCGGCAAAGGAGCTGAGCACAGAACTGGTAAATATACTGCAGCAAATAACTTCGATTGTAACCTACATCAAACTACATTCACTTGCGCGCACGCCTGTTCGCAGTACTACACTATATGACCAAAAATATGTGGACACCTGCTCTCGAACATCTTATTACAAAATCATGGGCATTAATATGGAGTTGGTCCCCCCATTGCTGCTATAACAGCCGCAACTCTTCTGGGAAGGCTTTCCACTATCGAAACATTGCTGCGGGTACTTGCTTCCATTCAGCCACAGGTTGAGGTTGGGCACCGATGTTGGGCGATTAGGCCTGGCTCGCAGTCGCCGTTCCAAATCATCCCAAAGGTATTCGATGGAGTTGAGGTCAGGGCACTGTGCAGGCCAGTCAAGTTCTTCCACACAGGCCAGTCAAGATCTCGACACATGATTTCTGTATGGACCTCGCTTTGTGCACAGGGACATTGTCATGCTGAAACAGGAAAGTGCCTTCCCTGAACTGTTGCCACAAAGTTGAAAGCACAGAATCGACTAAAATGTCATTCTACACGGTAGCGTTAAGATTTCCCTTTACGTGAACTAATGGGCCTGGCCTAAACCATGAAAACAGTAGTGAGTGTTGCAACCGAGGACAGACGATTTTTTCGCCCTACGCACTTCAGCACTCAGCAGTCCCATTCCGTGAGCTTGTGTGGCCTACTACAGTCGCATTTCCACTTCACAATAACAGCACTCGGGGCAGCTCTAGCAGGGCAGAAATTTGACCAACTGACTCGGAAAGACGACATCCTATGACGGTGCCACATTGAAAGTCACTGAGATCTTCAGTAAGGGCATTCTACTGCCAGTGTTTGTCTATGGCGACTGCATGGTTGAGTGCTCGATTTTATATACCTGTCAGTAACGAGTGGGGCTGAAATAGCCGCATTCATAATATGAAGTGGTGTTCCAATACTTTTGTATACTGTATATAATGTATGTGGCAATATTGGATCATACCTAGGCTTGGTGGTTATCGAGGGGGAATGTTGGGAAAAAAATTGCATTGAAAGAGGAACTGTTGTCATTCACAATGGATGTAAAAAATAAAAAATAAAGAGTTTTTTGACTTTCTGTCTCCTTGCCTATGTAACAGAAATATTTGGGGAACCTCTTGAGTCGACCCCGGACGCATGCGTCCCATCTAGACATCTGGAAATGCAAATGCGCTACGCTAAATGCTAATAGCACTTGTTAAAACTCAAACGTTCATTAAAACACACATTCGGGGTACTGAATTAAAGCTACACTCGTTGTGAATCCAGCCAACAAGTCAGATTTTTAAAATGCTTTTCGGCGAAAGCGTGAGAAGCTATTATCTGGTAGCATGCAACACCCCTAAAGACCTGCAGGGGTCGTACACAAAATAATTAGCATAGTCGGCGCTACACAAAATGCAGAAATAAAATATAAAACATTCATTACCTTTGACCATCTTCTTTGTTGGCACTCCTAGATGTCCCATAAACATCACTATTGGGTCTTTTTTTCAATTAAATCGGTCCATATATAGCCTAGATATCGATCTATGAAGACTGTGTGATCAAGGAAAAAAACACCGTTTTATAACGCAACGTCATTTTTTAAAATTAAAACAGTCGACGATAAACTTTCACAAAACACTTCAAAATACTTTTGTAATGCAACTTTAGGTATTAGTAAACGTTAATAATCGATCAAATTGATCAGGAGGCGATGTATATTCTATAGCTGTACGTCTTGAAATAATGTCTGGATAAATCTCAACCAAAATATCCGGTTGGAGACCAGAAGAAATGGGCTGTCTCTTGTCCGTTTGACCAAGAAAAAAATCCTAGGCAAATGACAAGACTGATGACATCGTGTGGAAGCTGTAGGTATTGCAACCTCGGCTACAGGTCATTTGGTTTCTGTTCAACAACACATTCAAGTGGCGCATTGATATATTTTCCAGTTTTCAGTGATCAGATTTTCCTGCGCTTTTCGATGAAACGCACGTTCTGATATAGTCACAGCCGTGATTTAACCAGTTTTAGAAACGTCTAAGTGTTTTCTATCCACACATACTAATCATATGCATATACTATATTCCTGGCATGAGTAGCAGGGCGCTGAAATGTTGCGCGATTTTTAACAGAATGTTCGAAAAAGTAGGGGGTAGACTGAACACGTGCATGCAGGGAAAATACAGATACATTCTACAGATGAGTACCCGAATCAGTGGATTCAGAGGAAAGACTTCTTACTGGAGAGGTCTTTCAAAATCCAACCATGTCCCCTTCCCTCGGCTGTGCATGTATCAGACAGAAAACAGAATCAGTAAGTGTCCCGGGTGCTATGAGACCAGGCCGGTGTCCCACACGAGTGATGGGTGCTCACCTCCAATGAATGTAAGAGAACTTTGGGACCTACTTCCCAATCCGTTTGACTGTGATCCTGACTCAGTTGACATGCTGGTAAGTGCAATCGAACAGCTGATCGAGTTGTCATGTGAGCGAATGCATTCACAGGTCACTACGGTGGAGTTTTGGTTCCTTACTCAAAGGGAATACTTCTGCCTCTGAGCATTAATGCCACGTTCAAAACAACTGTGGACTCTGAACTGGGAATTCAGAAATCTCAAACTTCCGACTTCAGTGCGTTCAAGATAACTGGGAACTCCAACGACCTCCAACCGGGAAAAATCGTTTTGAACGGTCATCCAACTCGGCTTTCTGACCAGAAGATCACTGATATCATGATTTGACCTTGCATTTTTCAGAGTTCTCAGTTATCTTGAAAGCACCATAAAACTCATGGTACCCTTCGCCAACTCATATCTGTGGGAAGTTGGATTTAGTGCTCTCGTCTGCATAAAAACCAAATATCGATCCAATTTGGATGTGACAGCAGAGATGAGGTGCGCACTGTTGATCACGTCACCTGACTTCTCAAAGTCTTGCCTTGCAGGTCTATACACACACACACACACGGACACACACGCCCGAACGCACACTCACACACAAACACACAGTTGAAAACCTATCAGTCCCTGATGTAGAGAACTCAACCATCATCTCTCGTGAGATAGGCTCCTGGACTGTGCATCGCCATGACAACCATCTGATACAGTAGATAGCATGTTCAAACTGGATACTAATGAATTTGATAGGACAAACCACAGGAACAGAGCATTGGGGAGCTTTGTATCACAGTATCAGATAGTATGTACCTACATCATAGGCATATGGAATGGTTTAATTCTTTGATTGTATAACTTTGCAGTCCTGCATCATTTTATGGAAGCCCGCACTGCTCAAAGCAAGAATGAACTGTCAACAGGCCGTTTGCAAGTTTCTCTGATTACAAAATTGGCCTGCTCCACCAGAGAGAGAGAGGCCTCGTTTGATATTTTATGTCTATGAGGCTTTTGGCGGCTGGGTCCTTCTTAGTCACTGTCCATCCTGAGCGGTTTTATGTTCAGCTTGTCTTGGCCAGAGAGAGCATATCACTCCAATGACATTCTACAGACGTTTCCAGATTTGATTTGTGCCACGTTCATCTCTGTCTCTCTTTAAGTTGCATTCATATCTTCTCACACTGACTTGAGACTCCTATTCGCTCTTTCTCTCCCCTCCCGTCCTGTGACATCCGCTCTGCTCTGGAACTGAAAACAGTTCAGACGACTCCTTTCGTGCCACATTTCACAGATTTGTGACGTCTATGAATCTCCCACTCCATCCTCCATTGCCCCTCTCCACCTCTCCCTCTATCGTTGAGAGACTGACCGGGAGGGCTGGAGCAAGTCCTTCTGGGAGTGTGTTAAATATCTCTCTGTCAGCCAGGCAACCATTCCTAACTGTCTGCTTATTGGTCGGTCGGAGCCAACTAACCCGCGTGGTCCGCCAAGGTGTGCTAAAGCAATCGGGACACATGATGTCAGATCACGACTCCCCCTCTCTCTCTCTAACTGTTCAAAAGGGAAATTAGATACCTTTTTTTCAGTTTATTCTTCGTTGAACCTCGGTTTAAAGACCCAAGGAAAAGTGAAAAGAGAAATCTATCCATTAATTTTGAGCATAAGGTGCATGAAATTAGATTTTCATCCCTGGGTCTCTGTGTCTGTGTTTTTACACCGTGTTGACAGTAGAGAAGTCATGCATTAGGTAATTTGAGCCAGTTTGCTACAGCAGGAAAATAATCCTGCAGCAACAGGAATTGTTCATTATAGAATTAGTGCTCATTTTTTAATGGGTTTAACTATTTCGTAAGGGAAAATCAAGTCCGAAAATTATAATAGGATATTACAAACTTTATAGAAGCCTCTTTAACCTCAAATACACTACAGGTTTTCCACAACCTGCATCGAAAAAAAGTTATCCTCCAACCGGGTGATTAAATTAAGATCCTACATCTGTACTCCAGTCAAGTATTCCAGTTCTTGGGACTTTTCTCTGTCATTGGTACATTGATTCATTATTGGCTTTCAATGTGTCATCTTGAACCATGGAGCCATCTAGTAGTGTTTATTAAGACAAGGTTGCACAACCTGAGATGAAAACTGATTGGTCAAATGATTCATCCCGACTCTTGGGTTTTGAAATTGTTGCAAAACTCACCATGTGCACAGTAGTGCACATTGATGTATGCATATCATTTTGTGCTGAGGATATTGAATTTGCAGGGGAAGAAACATTCCGCCAAATATTCTAAGACACCCGTTACACACACACAAACACAAGCACACACACAGAGACCCTTGCTCTGTGACCTGAGTAACCCAGTGATGGCAGAGAGGCAGTATGAGATAGAAGGAGGGTGGGTGGGTTGTTGGATGGGGTGTTGGTGGTTGTAAACTCACTATAAGGGACAATGTGTTTATTTTGAGGCTGATTCACAGGACTGGTGACAGGTACGGACTTCACAGCCCGTCCCACCTCCCTATATTTAGCAGCGCCCCTCCGATCATCCGTCCTTCCTCCCCAGGCGAGCCTGCACCCCCAAAATCCCTTCTCAATGTCGGACTGAGACCCCCGATCTCACACACACACACACACCCACACACCCACACACACACATACACAAACACACACACACACACACACACACACACACACACACACACACACACACACACACACACACACACACACACACACACACACACACACACACACACACACACACACACACACACACACACACACACACACACACACAGAGAGAGCAACAGACTAAGAAACAGTAGGAAAAATACCCTAAAACACTATATAAAACACTATAACACTATACCTCTCCTCTGAGTGAAACAGAGCAACACCATAGTACCCTCAAAGGTCAAAACTAATCTAAGGATCCTAGGACTAAACATCTCCCTCTGCAACTGGATCCTCGACCTCCTGACGGGCCGCCCCCAGGTGGTGAGGGCAGGTAGCAACACATCTGCCACGCTGATCCTCAACACTGGAGCTCCCCAGGGTTGCGTGTTCAGTCCCCTCCTGTACTCCCTGTTCACCCGCGACTGCATGGCCAGGCACGACAACACCATTATTAAGAACAACAGTGGTAGGCCTGATCACCGACAACGACGAGACAGCCTATAGGGAGGAAGTCAGAGACCTGGCCGGGTGGTGCCAGAAAAACAACCTATCCCTCAACGTAACCAAGACTAAGGAGATGATTGTGGACTACAGGAAAAGGAGGACCGCCCCCATTCTCATCGACGGGGCTGTAGTGGATCAGGTTGAGAGCTTCAAGTTCCTTGGGGTCCACATCAGTAACAAACTAGAATGGTCCAAACTAGAGGTTGACCGATTAATCGGAATGGAAGATTAATAAGGGCCGATTTCAAGTTTTCATAACAATCGTAAATCTATATTTTTGGGCGCCAATTTTTTTTTTTTATAATATTTTTTTATACCTTTATTTAACTAGGCAAGTCAGTTAAGAACACATTCTTATTTTCAATGACGGCCTAGGAACGGTGGGTTAACTGCCTCGTTCAGGGGCAGAACGACAGATTTTCTCCTTGTCAGCTCGGGGGATCCAATCTTGCAACCTTACAGTTAACTAGTCCAACGCAATACCGACCTGCCTCTCTCTCGTTGCACTCCACAAGGAGACGGCCTGTTAGGCAAATGCAGTAAGCCAAGGTAAGTTGCTAGCTAGCATTGAACTTATCTTATAAAAAACAATCAATCATAATCACTAGTTAACTACACATGGTTGATGATATTACTAGATATTATCTAGCGTGTCCTGCGCTAATAGCGTTTCAATCGTCACTCCCTCTGAGCCTTCTAGTAGTTGTTCCCCTTGCTCTGCATGGGTAACGCTGCTTCGATGGTGGCTGTTGTCGTTGTGTTGCTGGTTCGAGCCCAGGGAGGAACGAGGAGAGGGACGGAAGCTATACTGTTACACTGGCAATACTAAAGTGCCTATAAGAACATCCAATAGTCAATGGTATATGAAATACAAATGGTATATAGTCCTATAATAGTCCTATAATTCCTATAATAACTACAACCTAAAACTTCTTACCTGAGAATATTGAAGACTCATTAAAAGTCACTTAAAAGGAACCACCAGCTTTCATATGTTCTCATGTACTGAGCAAGGAACTGAAACGTTAGCTTTCTTACATAGCACATATTGCACTTTTACTTTCTTCTCCAACACTTTGTTTTTGCATTATTTAAACCAAATTGAACATGTTTCATTATTTACTTGAGGCTAAATAGATTTTATTGATGTATTATATTAAGTTAAATAAGTGTTCATTCAGTATTGTTGTTAATTGTCATTATTACAAAGAAAATGAAATCGTCCGATTCTTCGGGAAAGGCTTTTTTGGTCCTCCAATAATCGGTATCGGTATCGGCGTTGAAAAATTGTAATCGGTCGACCTCTAGTCCAAACACACCAAGACAGTTGTGAAGAGGACACGACAAAAAAAACAAAAAAGCCTATTCCCCCTCAGGAAACTAAAAATATTTGTCATGGGTCCTGAGATCATCAAACGGTTCTACAGCTGCAACATCGAGAGCATCCTGACCGGTTGCATCACTGCCTGGTACGACAACTGCTCGGCCTCTGACCGCAAGGCACTACAGAGGGTAGTGCGTACGGCCCAGTACATCACTGGGGCTAAGCTGCCTGCCATCCAGGACCTCTACACCAGGCGGGGTCAGAGGAAGGCCCTAAAAATTGTCAGCCACCCCAGTCATAGACTGTTCTCTCTACAACCGCATGGCAAGCGGTACCGGAGTGCCAAGTCTAGGACAAAAAGGCTTCTCAACAGTTTTTACCCCCAAGCCATAAGACTCCTGAACAGATAATCAAATGGCTACCCGGACTATTTGCATTGTGTGCCCCCCTCCAAGCCCTCTTTTACGCTGCTGCTACTCTCTGTTCATCATATATGCAGAGTCACTTTAACTATACATGCATGTACATACTACCTCAATTTGTCCGACAGTGATCCCACACATTGGCTAACCGGGCAATCTGAATTGTGTCCCACCCACCACCCACCAACCCCTCGTTTACGCTACTGTTACTCTCTGTTCATCATATATGCATAGTCACTTTAACCATATCTACACGTACATACTACCTCAATCAACCTGACTAACCAGTGTCTGTATGTAGCCTCGCTACTTTTATAGCCTCGCTACTGTATAAAGCCTGTCTTTTTACTGTTGTTTTATTTCTTTACTTACCTATTATTCACCTAATACCTTTTTTTGCACTGTTGGTTAGAGCCTGTAAGTAAGCATTTCACTGTAAGGTCTACTACACCTGTTGTATTCAGCGCATGTGACAAACTTTGATTTGATTTGAGCAGACTGACCTACACATGGAAGATCGGAGGGAAAGACAAACAAACCGATGGATCTTTCCTTCTCTCTTTCACTCTGTCAAACGTACTATTAGACAGCCATTAGTATTAAACAAGCAGATAATACTACAAGCGTTGGGGATTTACTGATATTGGCATATCTGTCCTGGCAAATGTTCTCATGTGGGAGAAACAGACAAGGTAGACAGAAATACAACTGATGAAAACTGGTCAAATACAAGCCTGTTTCATGGTAAAAGCCTACTGGGATAACCTTTATGAGAAAGAGACTTAGTTTCACATGATATACTGGTAGCAATTGTTTTATCTTAAGTTCTCAAGGGCCATTACAGATCAATGTAATAGCCTCAAGATTATCCAGCTCAGTGAGAAACGGGCGGTCCACCTAAGTGGATGGTGACAGATATGAGCTTGTGTATGGGGTGACCCAGAGTACAGCATACACTGAGTGTACAAAACATTACCATGACATAGACTGACCAGGTGAATCCAGGTGAAGGATATGATCCCTTATTGATGTCACTTGTTAAACCCACTTCAATCAGTGTAGATGAAGGGGAGGAGACAGATTAAAGAATCATTTTTAAGGCTTGAGACAATTTAGACATGGATTGTGTGTGTGCCATTCAGAGGGTGAATGGGCAAGACAAAGGAGTGTGCCTTTGAACGGGGTATGGTAGTCGGTGCCAGGAGCACTGATTTGAATGTGTCACGAACTGCAACGGTGTTGGTTTTTTAGCAACAAAACTGATGCATGTGCAATTATGGGACAAAACAGACAGGGTTGGCTTAGACTGTTAATGACATGTAAACTATATTTTGTCTCCAAATGTTTATTGAACACATAAATACATCTGCACTATGAGCACTTGTTGTCTCTCAAATATGTTGTTACAGTTGTTGGTTAGCTAGCTAGCTAATTATGGTGCATGGCTAGAGCCCCTCTCTGTGGTCCCTCGGTGACCTCTCTGTGACCTCTCCCCTTACAGGCTTGTTGTGAGCTATACGCTGTGGTAATGTTGTGTTGAGATCAGGTTCTCTATTGCTTTTGGCCCTGCGTTAGCCGGCGAAGCCTTCCTCACCTGTCAAATTACAACTACTGTTTGTTTTTAGGTAATCACAAGTATCAAGGCCCGGCCTTCTCCAAACTTCCCTAGGGATAGGCAGGCTACTTGACTTTATATTAGCTTTCATAGAACACTGCGGCCTCTCAGACGTTACTATGGAAGCAAATAAACAGAATTGTTTTTCACTATGTGTTTTTTTAAGGTACAGCGAAGATAGTCGAGATCCAGCCAGCATCAGTTTTGGCAGCAAGTACAGGTATGTTCTGGTGGGGGGAAACATAGAGAGAGTTTTTGGATCATTAATAAAGCCTAATTGCAGTTAACATAGCTGTTATCGGCTTGCCCTTAAGCAAGCTCTGTGGTATGAAACTCAAGATCTTCCTCTCAATTAGGCCAGTGTTAGCACACTTTATGTAAACACTTTATAAATCCTCCGTATGAGGTAGTTGGTAGTACTAGCCCAGGGCCATTCATGGCCTGTTTCTCCAGCCTGAAGCGATCTCTCTCTCTCTCTGCATGGGCTTATTTCAAATAGGGTCTGTCTCAGATGTTTCATGGGATTTATAGCAAACCGCAATCCGCTGGAGCGAAGAGAGAGAAAAAAGACCTGGATCATGATTTTTTTATTTGCCTTTTGGAATTATTGCCTTTGTCTGCAGTTGGAAAAATATCCATGTTTCATTTTGGGGGCGCAGAAACAAAGGGGAGGCTGCCAGCAGGGAGAGGAGAGGCGACGCTAGAGAAAATCACTGCTCCACTTGGCAGGAAATTACAAATCCAGCCTTCAGACAATCATGTCCTACCTGTACAACACTCAACCCATTCAGCCCCAAACACTGGGCCACTCCAAATGCAACATAACTATAACCAGCCCAAACACAACCCACCGCTCTCTCTCTCTCTCTCAAAAGGCACACGAAGCAGCAGGCCACGGATGTACAATGATTGACTCTGATTCTTTCTTCGCTTCACATCCCATCCGCAGGTGGGAGAGCTTGATGAGGGTCCAAGAGAACAGAACACAAGGCTGCTGTCCACACCGCTGGGATGGGATGAGAAATTGAGGTTTATTGTGTATGTCTTCCATATGCAGTGGCGCTCACCCCTTGCGTCCCCCTCCCCTCCAGGCCGTGAGCGACGAACCCAGTTGGGGAATACTGGGGGACTCAGGGGAGATGCATGGCCATTGGTCAACAGATGCTGATGTCATTATGGAGGGGAGGGGGGTCCACCGTCCCTGTCTGACTATGTTATATCTTACACAGCCCATTGGCATGCATACTGTAGAGGTCCCTCTCTGATGCACCTCTTCCTCTGTAGTTTAACCCCTCTATTTCCCACTCCACGCTCATACATAGTTCTGTTTCCAACCATTGCGTTTGTTGAAAGAAAGAAAATAGAAAATTGTAGTGTTAGAAGCAAAGAGAAAATAAACATAATGAAAGAAAGAAATGAACGGTCAGATAGGCAAAGTTCCAAAGTTCTCCACAAAGGCTCTCCTCGCACCATTTGAACGATACTTCATTCAAACTTCTGACCGGTTTATGTAAACAGCCATTTAAAAGTCTCACAAAAGGAGTAAGAGATGCATGTCAGATAGCTTGTAGTTGAGGGACCTTTGGATAATAGGTAAATGCATCGAGTGCCAGCTGAAACACACACACACACACTAGTCAGTCTTGTACGTATGTGCCTATACCTACAGTACATAAAAACAAGCCAACATAACCAGCTAACCATTATATATGTCTGAAGGCCTAAAGCCAATGGAGCCAGTGGACACAGAGAGAATAATGAGGCTCCTTCAGTATATTTGCCCAAGTCTTCTTTAATCCACATCACTGCAGTGCTGAAGACCTAGAACCACAGTGCTCTGTGGATGTTGGCACGCCAGTGGCCTGTACCCTGTCTGCCCACTGCTCCACCCCTCCATCACCCTGCCACCCTTCTTCCCCTTCTAAACCCTCTGTTCCAGCACTGGCACCAGCTTCAACCCCCTGGCACACAGGCCTGTCCTTGTACACACGCCACACACACGCCACACACACACACACACACACACACACACACACACACACACACACACACACACACACACACACACACACACACACACACACACACACAGGCACTCTCACGTGCACACACACACACCATGCACAAATGCACATTCACACACCCACTTGCACGCACACACACACATATGCACACACACACACTCTCACGGTCGTCCAGTCAGTGTACTGGGCAGCGGCTGCTGTTGGCTGGCAAGAGTAATTACCAATGTAATTAGAAACAGGAAAATATAATAACTCCCCTCTACTGCTGATATTGACAAAATAATAACACAGTAGAAATAAATAACAGTGCACATTTCGGCAATCGGGAATATCACCTAAACCCGCAACAACTTCCCATATGATGTAGCGTCTAGCCCTCTGAATGGTCAAGAGGTGAGGAGGCTACTCAGAAGTTTGAGAAATCGGAACAAAAAGTTAAACAGGTTCACGGCCATGAGTACCTCTCTCTTTCTGTCTTTCTCTCTCGTTCCCTCTCTCTGCTCCCAAAACGAAATGTTCTCTCTCTTTTTTCAAAGCAAGAGAGCAAGATTTAAAGGATAGAAATGAAAGATTTAACAGAGATCTCAGTCCCAAGCTCGATGCATTCGTTCAGGGGTTCCCTTCCCTTGGCTCTCATGTCATTTACAACACCAAGCCCTGGCCCACACTCATCAAGGGAAAAATATACACTATCCTGGAACAGACCGGTAACTAACCCGCCTACTGTTTTATCTGCTGAACCAATGAAAAATCAAGTGAGACTTCTTAACGGACAATCAAATTATTTTCATTGTGAGGAACCACATAGGGAATCTAAAGCCTCCCTGACACGCAAAGGCCTGGATCCAACCCAAAGATCATTACACACCTCTGGCTGTCCTGCTGGTTTCTCTGAGGCAGAGAGGGGGATCCGAAAACGGATGTGATAAATATTATTAAGTTGTATCTGATACTGCGGTTGTGTGTTTGCGTAGAAGCTGGGCTAGTTAAGGGGCTGGAAGCTGTACAGAGGAGCAATTGCACACACCAACACACACACTCATGCCCCTTCAACCCCCCTCTCTCCTTCTCGTCCCAGGTTTAAAACACCGGTGAAGGTCCTAGGAAGTGTGTTCACTTAGCAGGTGACCTCTCACTGGCTTCGATGTCTAATAAGCACACAAGTAATACTCTATTGGTGAAGTAGAGGATGTACGTTTTTGAGGATTTTCCAGCACTAAGATTGAGATCATTTTCAACGTCTCTCTTACAGTCTTTTGTATCTCTCTCACTCCTATCCCCTTTCTTACTGGCGCCGGCTTCCTTCTTCTAAAACTCCTCATTTGTCATGTATTTCAGTCACGCTGCGGTCAAAAGTAACATAACAGCACTCATCATATCCATTGAAGCAGATGTCCTGTGATATTCATGCTAAGGTACCACGCTAATGCTCCTGCTGGAAGTCTGTCCATGCAAGATAAGGCTCTTACAGCTCTCCTTCTCTGTCTGGGCTCCCCGTTTAGGCATTAAATAAGTATTTATGCACCTGTAATAGAACTGTGTGTGTGTGTGTGTGTGTGTGTGTGTGTGTGTGTGTGTGTGTGTGTGTGTGTGTGTGTGTGTGTGTGTGTGTGTGTGTGTGTGTGTGTGTGTGTGTGTGTGTGTGTGTGTGTGTGTGTGTGGTCGTGCGGGCGTCCGTTGAACTTACAATATGACAGCACGTGAATGACAGACGTCAGCCGGCCTTCGTCCACACTGGCGGCTGGAAATGTCCATTGGGCCCCCACTGTGCACGAGGAGAATCAGGACCTGGAGGTAGTGAGGGAGGAGAGGACACAGTGCCAGACACGTGTTAGGACTAACAAGAATCCTCCTCGACACCCAGCATGGCTGAGTACAAGGAGGCCAGTGTAGAAGGTTGAAGAAGTGTCATCCACAACAGCAAACCCTCAGCAAAGACAGTAGTCAGCAGACAGCTAAAATAGTCCCTGTCCCTCAGCATCATCCTTCCACAGTTCACCAACAGTCAATAAATAAGGACCATGTATCTTTGACATGGCAGTGCTGGCTCCTGTGAATGGTGAGATGTGAGATGTGAGTGGTGTCCTATAGAAGCAGCAGTTAGCATATGCCTCTGAGGGAAGTAGGGAGGGGCCTTACCGGACTCGCCACCCGCTCAGCCTGGCAGAGGCCCAGCACTGCTCTGTCGGCACCGCTTAGGGCTGTTTGTTTACCATGTGCCAACGTGTCTATCAGTGACCGGACGGGGCATCAGCAAGTGTGTGTGTGTGTGTAGAGTGTACCCCCTCTACGAACAACCAGCCCCACACTCCACCCAGGGGCCCAGCTGCTCCTGTGCCAGGGATGAGGTGTTGAAAGATGGCTCAGACCCACTGGAGCAGATGGGCTGCCAAAAAGCAGAAGAGCTAGGAAAGAGAGACAAAGACAGGCAGGGAAGACAGACTGAGACAGGGAGAGGAGAGAGACTAAGATAGGGAGGGGAGAGAGACTGAGACGAGGAGGGAAGACAGACAGACAGACAGACAGACGGGCAGGGAATACAGACTGAGACGGGGAGGGAAGAGGAGACAGGAAGGGAAAAGGAGACAGGGAGGGAAGATGAGACAGTGAGGGAAAAGGAGACAGGAACGGAAGAGGAGATGGGGAGGGAAGACGAGACAGGGAGGGAAGAGGAGACAGGAAGGGTAATCGAGGCAGGGAGGGAAGATGGGACAGGGAGGGCAGACGAGACAGGAAGGGAAGACGAGGCAGGGAGGGAAGACAGACTGAGATGCAGAGGGAAGAGGAGACAGGGGGGGAAGAGGAGACAGGGAGGGAAGATGAGACAGTGAGGGAAAAGTAGACAGGGAGGGAAGACGAGGCAGGGAGGGAAGACGGGACAGAGAGGGAAGACGAGACAGGGAGGGAAGACGAGGCAGGGAGGGAAGACGAGACAGGGAGGGAAGACGGGACAGAGAGGGAAGACGAGACAGGGAGGGAAGACGAGGCAGGGAGTGAAGACGAGACAGGGAGGGAAGATGAGGCAGGGAGGGAAGACGAGACAGGGAGGGAAGACGAGGCAGGGAGGGAAGAGGAGACAGGGAGGGAAGATGAGACAGGGAGGGAAGATGAGACAGTGAGGGAAAAGGAGACAGGGAGGGAAGAGGAGACAGGGAGGGAAGACGGGACAGGGAGGGAAGACGGGACAGAGAGGGAAGACGAGACAGGAAGGGAAGACGAGACAGGGAGGGAAGATGAGACAGGGAGGGAAGACGAGACAGGGAGGGAAGATGAGACAGGAGGGGAGGAGACGGGGAGACAGGAAGATGAGACAGGAGGGAAGACCGGGAGGGAAGACGAGACAGGGAGGGAAGACGAGACAGGGAGGGAAGAGGAGACAGGGAAGGAAGAGGAGAAAGGGAGGGAAGACGGGACAGAGAGGGAAGACGAGACAGGAAGGGACGACGAGACAGGGAGGGAAGACGAGACAGGGAGGGAAGACGAGACAGGGAGGGAAGATGTGACAGTGAGGGAAAAGGAGACAGAGAGGGAAGATGAGACAGTGAGAGAAAAGGAGACAGGGAGGGAAGATGAGACAGGAGTGAAAAGGAGACAGGGAGGGAAGATGAGACAGGGAGGGAAGACGAGACAGGGAGGGAAGACGAGACAGGGAGGGAAGATGAGACAGGGAGGGAAGACGAGACAGGAAGGGAAGACGAGACAGGGAGGGAAGACGAGGCAGGGAGGGAAGACGGGACAGGGAGGGAAGACGAGACAGGGAGGGGAGACGAGACAGGGAGGGGAGACAGGAAGGGAAGACAGATTGAGATGCAGAGGGAAGAGGAGACAGGGGGGGAAGAGGAGACAGGGAGGGAAGACAAGACAGGGAGGGAAGAGGAGACAGGGAGGGAAAGGCAAGGCAGGAGACAGGGAGGGAAGACGAGACAGGGAGGGAAGACGAGACCGGGAGGGAAAGAAGATGAGACAGGGAGGGAAGACGAGACAGGAAGGGAAGACGACAGACAGGGAGGAAGAGGAGACAGGGAGGGAAGACGAGACAGGGAGGGAAGACGAGGACAGGAAGGGAAGACGAGACAGGGAGGGAAGACAGGGAGGAAGAGGAAGGGAAGACAGACTGAGAGCAGAGGGAAGAGGACACAGGGGGGAAGAGGAGACAGGGGGAAGACAGACTGAGATGCAGAGGGAAGAGGAGACAGGGGGGAAGAGGAGACAGGGAGGGAAGACAAGACAGGGAGGGAAGAGGAGACAGGGAGGGAAGGCAAGGCAGGGAGGGAAGACGAGACAGGGAGGGAAGAGGAGACAGGGAGGGAAGAGTAGACAGGGAGGGAAGAGGAGACAGGGAGGGAAGACGAGACAGGGAGGGAAGACGAGACAGGGAGGGAAGAGGAGACAGGGAGGGAAGACGAGACAGGGAGGGAAGACGAGACAGGGAGGGAAGACGAGACAGGGAGGGAAGAGGAGACAGGGAGGGAAGAGGAGACAGGAGGGAAGACGAGACAGGAGGGAAGACGAGACAGGGAGGGAAGACGAGACAGGGAGGGAAGAGGAGACAGGGAGGGAAGAGGAGACAGGGAGGGAAGATGTGACAGTGAGGGAAAAGGAGACAGAGAGGGAAGATGAGACAGTGAGAGAAAAGGAGACAGGGAGGGAAGATGAGACAGTGAGTGAAAAGGAGACAGGGAGGGAAGATGAGACAGGGAGGGAAGACGAGACAGGGAGGGAAGATGAGACAGGGAGGGAAGACGAGACAGGAAGGGAAGACGAGACAGGGAGGGAAGAGGAGGCAGGAAGGGAAGACGAGGCAGGGAGGGAAGAAGGGACAGGGAGGGAAGACGAGACAGGGAGGGGAGACAGGAAGGGAAGACAGATTGAGATGCAGAGGGAAGAGGAGACAGGGGGGAAGAGGAGACAGGGAGGGAAGACAGACTGAGATGCAGAGGGAAGAGGAGACAGGGGGGGAAGAGGAGACAGGGAGGGAAGACAAGACAGGGAGGGAAGAGGAGACAGGGAGGGAAGGCAAGGCAGGGAGACAGGGAGGGAAGACGAGACAGGGAGGGAAGACGAGACAGGGAGGGAAGACGAGACAGGGAGGGAAGATGAGACAGGGAGGGAAGACGAGACAGGGAGGGAAGACGAGACAGGGAGGGAAGATGAGACAGTGAGGGAAAAGGAGACAGGAGGGAAGATGAGACAGTGAGGGAAAAGGAGACAGGGAGGGAAGAAGAGACAGGGAGGGAAGACGAGACAGGGAGGGAAGACGAGACAGGGAGGGAAGACGAGACAGGAAGGGAAGACGAGACAGGGAGGGAAGAGGAGGCAGGAAGGGAAGACGAGGCAGGGAGGGAAGACGAGACAGGAAGGGAAGACAGACTGAGATGCAGAGGGAAGAGGACACAGGGGGGCAAGAGGAGACAGGGAGGGAAGACAGACTGAGATGCAGAGGGAAGAGGAGACAGGGGGGAAGAGGAGACAGGGAGGGAAGACAAGACAGGGAGGGAAGAGGAGACAGGGAGGGAAGGCAAGGCAGGGAGGGAAGACGAGACAGGGAGGGAAGAGGAGACAGGGAGGGAAGAGGAGACAGGGAGGGAAGACGAGACAGGGAGGGAAGAGTAGACAGGGAGGGAAGAGGAGACAGGGAGGGAAGACGAGACAGGGAGGGAAGACGAGACAGGGAGGGAAGACAAGACAGGAGGAGGGAAGGGAGACAGTGAGGGAAAAGTAGACAGGAGGGAAGACGAGACAGGGAGGGAAGAGGAGACAGAAGAGGGAAGAGGAGACAGGGAGGGAAGACGAGACAGGGAGGGAAGACGAGACAGGGAGGAAGACGGGACAGACAGGGAGACGAGACAGGAAGAATGAGGCAGGAGGGAAGACGAGACAGGAGGGAAGAGGAGACAGGGAGGGAAGATGAGACAGGAGGGAAGATGAGACAGGAGGGAAGAGGAGACAGGGAGGGAAGAGGAGACAGGGAGGGAAGACGGAGACAGGGAGGGAAGACGGGACAGAGAGGGAAGACGAGACAGGAAGGGAAGACGAGACAGGGAGGGAAGACGAGACAGGGAGGGAAGACGAGACAGGGAGGGAAGACGAGACAGGGAGGGAAGACGAGACAGGGAGGGAAGACGAGACAGGGAGGGAAGACGAGACAGGGAGGGAAGAGGAGACAGGGAGGGAAGAGGAGACAGGGAGGGAAGAGGAGACAGGGAGGGAAGATGAGACAGGAGGGAAGACGAGACAGGAAGGGAAGACGAGACAGGGAGGGAAGACGAGACAGGGAGGGAAGACGAGACAGGGAGGGAAGATGTGACAGAGGGAAAAGGAGACAGAGAGGGAAGATGAGACAGGAGAGAAAAGGAGACAGGGAGGGAAGATGAGACAGGAGGGAAGAGGAGACAGGAGGGAAGATGAGACAGGAGGGAAGACGAGACAGGGAGGGAAGACGAGACAGGAGGGAAGATGAGACAGGGAGGGAAGACGAGACAGGAAGGGAAGACGAGACAGGAGGGAAGACGAGACAGGGAGGGAAGACGGGACAGGGAGGGAAGACGAGACAGGGAGGAAGAGAGACAGGAGGGAAGACAGGAAGGAGGGAAGATTGAGACAGGAGGGGAAGACAGGGGGAAGACGAGACAGGAGGGAAGAGGAGACAGGAGGAAGGGAAGACAGGAGGAGACAGGGAGGGAAGACAGGCAGGGGAGACAGGAGGGAAGACGAGACAGGAGGGAAGAGACGAGACAGGGAGGGAAGACGAGACAGGGAGGGAAGACGAGACAGGAGGGAAGACGAGACAGGGAGGGAAGAGGAGACAGGAAGGGAAGACGAGACAGGAGGGAAGACGAGACAGGGAGGGGAAGACGAGACAGGAGGGAAGACGAGACAGGGAGGGAAGACAGACAGGAGGGAGACAGGAGGGAAGAGGAGACAGGAGGGGCAAGAGGAGACAGACAGGGAGGGAAGACGAGACAGATGCAGAGGGAAGAGGAGACAGGAGGGAAGAGGAGACAGGGAGGGAAGATGAGACAGGGAGGGAAGACGAGACAGGGAGGGAAGATGAGGACAGGGAGGGAAGACGAGACAGGGAGGGAAGAGGAGACAGGGAGGGAAGACGAGACAGGAGGGAAGAGGAGACAGGAGGGAAGACGAGACAGGAGGGAAGACGAGACAGGGAGGGAAGATGAGACAGGGAGGGAAGACGAGACAGGAGGGAAGACGAGACAGGGAGGGAAGACGAGACAGGAGGGAAGAGGAGACAGGAGGGAAGAGGGACAGGAGGGAAGACAGACAGGGAGGGAAGAGGAGACAGGAGGGAAGACGAGACAGGGAGGGAAGACGAGACAGGAGGGAAGAGGAGACAGGGAGGGAAGAGAGGAGACAGGGAGGGAAGATGGACAGAGAGGGAAGAGGAGACAGGAGGGAAGATGAGACAGGGAGGGAAGAGGAGACAGGAGGGAAGATGAGACAGGAGGGAAGAGGAGACAGGGAGGGAAGATGAGACAGGGAGGGAAGACGAGACAGGGAGGGAAGATGAGACAGGGAGGGAAGACGAGACAGGAAGGGAAGACGAGACAGGAGGGAAGAGGAGGACAGGGAGGGAAGACGAGACAGGAGGGAAGACGGGACAGGAAGGAGACAGGGAGGGAAGACGAGACAGGGAGGGGGAGACAGGAGGGAAGAGGAGACAGGACAGGGAGGGAAGAGGAGACAGGAGGGAAGAGGAGACAGGGAGGGAAGACGAGACTGAGAGGAGGGAAGAGGAGACAGGGAGGGAAGAGGAGACAGGGAGGGAAGACAAGACAGGAGGGAAGAGGAGACAGGAGGGAAAGAGACAAGGGAAGGGAGACAGAGAGGAAGACGAGACAGGAGGGAAGACGAGACAGGAGGGAAGACGAGACAGGAGGAAGACGAGACAGGAGGGAAGACGAGACAGGAGGGAAGACGAGACAGGAGGGAAGACGAGACAGGGAGGGAAGAGGAGACAGGAGGGAAGATGAGACAGGGAGGGAAGAGGAGACAGGGAGGGAAGACAGGGAGACAGGGAGGGAAGAGGAGACAGGAGGGAAGATGAGACAGGGAGGGAAGACGAGACAGGAGGGAAGACGAGACAGGGAGGGAAGAGGAGACAGGGAGGGAAGACGAGACAGGAGGGAAGACGAGACAGGAGGGAAGACGAGACAGGAGGGAAGACGAGACAGGAGGGAAGAGGAGACAGGAGGGAAGAGGAGACAGGGAGGGAAGACGAGACAGGGAGGGAAGACGAGACAGGAGGGAAGAGGAGACAGGAGAGGGAAGACGAGACAGGAGGGAAGATGAGACAGGAGGGAAGACGAGACAGGAGGGAAGACGAGACAGGAGGGAAGACGAGACAGGAGGGAAGACGAGACAGGGAGGGAAGAGGGACAGGAGGGAAGACGAGACAGGAGGGAAGACGAGACAGGAAGGGAAGACGAGACAGGGAGGGAAGACGAGACAGGGAGGGAAGACGAGACAGGGAGGGAAGACGAGACAGGGAGGGAAGACGAGACAGGGAGGGAAGAGGAGACAGGGAGGGAAGATGAGACAGGAGGGAAGAGGAGACAGGGAGGGAAGAGGAGACAGGGAGGGAAGAGGAGACAGGGAGGGAAGACGAGACAGGGAGGGAAGACGGGACAGAGAGGGAAGACGAGACAGGAAGGGAAGATGAGACAGGGAGGGAAGACGAGACAGGGAGGGAAGACGAGACAGGGAGGGAAGACGAGACAGGGAGGGAAGATGAGACAGGGAGGGAAGACGAGACAGGGAGGGAAGACGAGACAGGGAGGGAAGACGAGACAGGGAGGGAAGAGGAGACAGGGAGGGAAGAGGAGACAGGGAGGGAAGACGAGACAGGAGGGAAGACGAGACAGGAAGGGAAGACGAGACAGGGAGGGAAGACGAGACAGGGAGGGAAGACGAGACAGGGAGGGAAGATGAGACAGGAGGGAAGAGGAGACAGGGAGGGAAGATGAGACAGGAGGGAAGAGGAGACAGGGAGGGAAGAGGAGACAGGGAGGGAAGACGAGACAGGAGGGAAGAGGAGACAGGGAGGGAAGAGGAGACAGGGAGGGAAGACGAGACAGGGAGGGAAGACGAGACAGGGAGGGAAGAGGAGACAGGGAGGGAAGACGAGACAGGGAGGGAAGACGAGACAGGGAGGGAAGAGGAGACAGGGAGGGAAGAGGAGACAGGGAGGGAAGAGGAGACAGAGGGAGACAGGAGGAAGACAGATTGAGACAGGAGGGAAGAGGAGACAGGGAGGGAAGAGGAGACAGGAAGGGAAGACGAGACAGGGAGGGAAGAGGAGACAGGGAGGGAAGGCAGGGAGACAGGAGGGAAGAGGAGACAGGGAGGGAAGACGAGACAGGGAGGGAAGACGAGACAGGGAGGGAAGACGAGACAGGAGGGAAGACGAGACAGGGAGGGAAGAGGAGACAGGAAGGGAAGACGAGAGACAGGGAGGGAAGACGAGACAGGAGGGAAGACGAGACAGGGAGGGAAGACGAGACAGGAAGGGAAGACGAGACAGCAGAGGGAAGAGGAGACAGGGGGAAGAGGAGACAGGGAGGGAAGACTGAGACAGGAGGGAAGAGGAGACAGGGAGGGAAGATGAGACAGGGAGGGAAGACGAGACAGGGAGGGAAGGAGACAGGGAGGGAAGACAGACAGGGAGGGAAGACGAGACAGGAGGGAAGACGAGACAGGGAGGGAAGACGAGACAGGGAGGGAAGACGAGACAGGGAGGGAAGACGAGACAGGAGGGAAGACGAGACAGGGAGGGAAGACGAGACAGGGAGGGAAGACGAGACAGGAGGGAAGACGAGACAGGGAGGGAAGACGAGACAGGGAGGGAAGACGAGACAGGGAGGGAAGACGAGACAGGAGGGAAGACGAGACAGGAGGGAAGACGGGACAGAGAGGGAAGACGAGACAGGAAGGGAAGACGAGACAGGGAGGGAAGACGAGACAGGAGGGAAGATGAGACAGGGAGGAAGATAAGGAGACAGGGAGGGAAGAGGAGACAGGGAGGGAAGACGAGACAGGGAGGGAAGGAGACAGGGAGGGGGAAGACAGGAGACAGGGAGGGAAGAGGAGACAGGAGGGAAGACGAGACAGGGAGGGAAGACGAGACAGGGAGGGAAGACGAGACAGGGAGGGAAGACGAGACAGGGAGGGAAGACGAGACAGGGAGGGAAGACGAGACAGGGAGGGAAGACGAGACAGGGAGGGAAGATGAGACAGGAGGGAAAAGGAGACAGGGAGGGAAGACGAGACAGGGAGGGAAGACGAGACAGGAAGGGAAGAGGAGACAGGGAGGGAAGAGGAGACAGGGAGGGAAGACGAGACAGGGAGGGAAGACGAGACAGGGAGGGAAGACGGGACAGAGAGGGAAGATGAGACAGGAAGGGAAGACGAGACAGGGAGGGAAGACGAGACAGGGAGGGAAGATGAGACAGGGAGGGAAGACGAGACAGGGAGGGAAGATGATACAGGGAGGGAAGAGGAGACAGGGAGGGAAGAGGAGACAGGGAGGGAAGACGGGACAGAGAGGGAAGACGAGACAGGAAGGGAAGACGAGACAGGGAGGGAAGACGAGACACAGAGGGAAGAGGAGACAGGGAGGAAAGACGAGACAGGGAGGGAAGACGAGACACGGAGGGAAGAGGAGACAGGGAGGAAAGACGAGACAGGGAGGGAAGACGAGACAGGGAGGGAAGAGGAGACAGGGAGGGAAGAGGAGACAGGGAGGGAAGACGGGACAGAGAGGGAAGACGAGACAGCAAGGGAAGACGAGACAGGGAGGGAAGACGGGACAGAGAGGGAAGACGAGACAGGAAGGGAAGACGAGACAGGGAGGGAAGACGAGACAGAGAGGGAAGACGAGACAGGAAGGGAAGACGAGACAGGGAGGGAAGACGAGACAGGGAGGGAAGACGAGACAGGGAGGGAAGACGAGACAGGAGGGAAGACGAGACAGGAGGGAAGACGAGACAGGGAGGGAAGACGAGACAGGGAGGGAAGACGAGACAGGGAGGGAAGATGAGACAGGGAGGGAAGACGAGACAGGAAGGGAAGACGAGAGACAGGGAGGGAAGACGAGACAGGGAGGGAAGATGAGACAGTGAGGGAAAAGGAGACAGGGAGGGAAGATGAGACAGGGAGGGAAGACAAGACAGGGAGGGAAGAGGAGACAGGGAGAGAATGCAAGGCAGGGAGACAGGGAGGGAATACGAGACAGGGAGGGAAGACGAGACCGGGAGGGAAGACGAGACAGGGAGGGAAGAGGAGACAGGGAGGGAAGACGAGACAGGGAGGGAAGACGAGACAGGGAGGGAAGAGGAGACAGGGAGGGAAGACGAGACAGGGAGGGAAGAGGAGACAGGGAGGGAAGAGGAGACAGGAGGGAAGATGAGACAGGGAGGGAAGACGAGACAGGAGGAAGAGGAGACAGGAGGGAAGAGGAGACAGGGAGGGAAGACGAGACAGGGAGGGAAGAGGAGACAGGAGGGAAGAGGAGACAGGAGGGAAGACGAGACAGGGGAGGGAAGACAGGAGACAGGGAGGGAAGAGAGACAGGGAGGAAGAGGAGACAGGAGGGAAGACGAGGACAGGAGGGAAGAGGGAGACAGGGAGGGAAGACAGACAGGAGGGAAGAAGAGGAGGGAGGGAAGAGGAGACAGGGAGGGAAGACGAGACAGGGAGGGAAGACGAGACAGGAGGGAAGACGAGACAGGGAGGGAAGACGAGACAGGGAGGGAAGAGGAGACAGGGAGGGAAGAGGAGACAGGGAGGGAAGACAGGAGACAGGAGGGAAGAGAGACAGGGAGGGAAGACGAGACAGGGAGGGAAGACGAGACAGGAGGGAAGACGAGACAGGAGGGAAGACGAGACAGGGAGGGAAGAGGAGACAGGGAGGGAAGACGAGACAGGAGGGAAGACGAGACAGGAGGGAAGAGGAGACAGGGAGGAAGAGGAGACAGGGAGGGAAGACAGGACAGAGAGGGAAGACGAGACAGGAAGGGAAGACGAGACAGGGAGGGAAGACAAGACAGGAGGGAAGACGAGACAGGAAGGGAAGACGAGACAGGGAGGGAAAGACAGGAGGGAAGAGAGGGGGAAGACGAGACAGGAGGGAAGACGAGACAGGGAGGGAAGACGAGACAGGGAGGGAAGAGGAGACAGGGAGGGAAGAGGAGACAGGGAGGGAAGAGGAGACAGGGAGGGAAGACGAGACAGGGAGGGAAGAGGAGACAGGGAGGGAAGAGGAGACAGGGAGGGAAGAGGAGACAGGGAGGGAAGAGGAGACAGGGAGGGAGGAAGGAGGAAGACGAGACAGGAGGGAAGACGAGACAGGAGGGAAGAGGAGACAGGAGGGAAGAGGAGACAGGAGGGAAGACGAGACAGGGAGGGAAGACGAGACAGGGAGGGAAGACGAGACAGGGAGGGAAGACGAGGCAGGGAGGGAAGATGAGACAGGGGGAAGACGAGACAGGAGGGAAGATGAGACAGGGAGGGAAGACGAGACAGGAGGGAAGAGGAGACAGGAGGGAAGGAGACAGGGAGGGAAGAGGAGACAGGGAGGGAAGAGGAGACAGGGAGGGAAGATGAGACAGGGAGGGAAGACGAGACAGGGAGGGAAGACGAGACAGGAGGGAAGAGGAGACAGGGAGGAAGACGAGACAGAGAGGGAAGACTGAGACAGGGAGGGAAGAGGAGACAGGAGGGAAGAGGAGACAGGGAGGGAAGACGAGACAGGGAGGGAAGATGAGACAGGGAGGGAAGAGGAGACAGGGAGGGAAGAGAAGACAGGAGGGAAGACGAGACAGGAGGGAAGACGAGACAGGGAGGGAAGACGAGACAGGAGGGAAGACGAGACAGGAGGGAAGACGAGACAGGAGGGAAGACGAGACAGGAGGGAAGACGAGACAGGAAGGGAAGACGAGACAGGAGGGAAGAGGGAGACAGGGAGGGAAGAGGAGACAGGGAGGGAAGACGAGACAGGGAGGGAAGACGAGACAGGGAGGGAAGAGGAGACAGGGAGGGAAGACGAGACAGGGAGGGAAGACGAGACAGGGAGGGAAGAGGAGACAGGGAGGGAAGAGGAGACAGGGAGGGAAGACGAGACAGGGAGGGAAGAGGAGACAGGGAGGGAAGAGGAGACAGGGAGGGAAGAGGAGACAGGGAGGGAAGACGAGACAGGGAGGGAAGACGAGACAGGGAGGGAAGACGAGACAGGGAGGGAAGAGGAGACAGGGAGGGAAGACGAGACAGGGAGGGAAGACGAGACAGGGAGGGAAGACGAGACAGGGAGGGAAGATGAGACAGGGAGGGAAGACGAGACAGGGAGGGAAGACGAGACAGGAAGGGAAGACGAGACAGGGAGGGAAGACGAGACAGGAGGGAAGACGAGACAGGAGGGAAGGTGAGACAGGGAGGGAAGACGAGACAGGGAGGAAGACGAGACAGGGAGGGAAGACGAGACAGGGAGGGAAGAGGAGACAGGGAGGGAAGACGAGACAGGAGGGAAAGGAGGAAGAAGGAGGGAGGAGGAGACAGGGAGGGAGAGAAGGGGAGGGAAGGAGACAGGGAGGGAAGATGAGACAGGAGGAAGAGGGACAGAGAGGGAAGATGAGACAGGAGGGAAGAGAGACAGGGGAGGGAAGACGAGACAGGGAGGGAAGACGAGACAGGGAGGGAAGACGAGACAGGGAGGGAAGGTGAGACAGGGAGGGAAGACGAGACAGGAGGGAAGAGGAGACAGGAGGGAAGAAGACAGGGAGGGAAGACAGGCAGGGGAAGATGAGACAGGGAGGGAAGAGGGACAAGGGAAGAGGAGACAGGGAGGGAAGACGAGACAGGGAGGGAAGACGAGACAGGGAGGGAAGAGGAGACAGGGAGGGAAGGAGACAGGAGGGAAGACGAGACAGGAGGGAAGATGAGACAGGGAGGGAAGACGAGACAGGAGGGAAGACGAGACAGGGAGGGAAGACGAGACAGGGAGGGAAGACGAGACAGGAGGGAAGACGAGACAGGGAGGGAAGATGAGACAGGGAGGGAAGGAGACAGGAGGGGAAGACAGACAGGGAGGGAAGACGAGACAGGGAGGGAAGACGAGACAGGGGGAAGAGGAGACAGGGAGGGAAGATGAGACAGGAGGGAAGACGAGACAGGGAGGGAAGATGAGACAGGAGGAAGAGGAGACAGGGAGGGAAGACGAGACAGGAGGAAGACGAGACAGGGAGGGAAGATGAGACAGGGAGGGAAGGAGCAGGAGGGAAGATGAGACAGGAGGGAAGACGAGACAGGAGGAAGATGAGGCAGGGGGGCGAGACAGGAGGAAAGGTGAGACAGGAGGGAAGACGAGACAGGAGGGAAGACGGAGACAGAGAGGGAAGATGAGACAGGGAGGGAAGAGGAGACAGGGAGGGAAGACGAGACAGGGAGGGAAGACGAGACAGGGAGGGAAGGTGAGACAGGGAGGGAAGACGAGACAGGGAGGGAAGACGAGACAGGGAGGGAAGACAGGAGACAGGAGGGAAGACGAGACAGGAGGGAAGAAGACAGGAGGGAAGACGAGACAGGAGGGAAGAGGAGACAGGAGGGAAAGTGAGACAGGGAGGGAAGACAAGACAGGGAGGGAAGACGAGACAGGGAGGGAAGACGAGACAGGGAGGGAAGACGAGACAGGGAGGGAAGCGAGACAGGAGGGAAGACGAGACAGGAGGGAAGACGAGACAGGAGGGAAGATGAGACAGGGAGGAGAGGCAGGGGAAGACAAGACAGGAGGGAAGACGAGACAGGGAGGGAAGACGAGACAGGGAGGGAAGAGGAGACAGGGAGGGAAGAAGACAGGGAGGGAAGGGAGACAGGGAGGGAAGACGAGACAGGGAGGGAAGACGAGACAGGAGGGAAGAGGGAGACAGGGAGACAGGAAGGACGAGACAGGGAGGGAAGACAAGACAGGAGGGAAGGTGAGACAGGAGGGAAGATGAGACAGGAAGGGAGGGAAGGAGGGAAGATGAGACAGGAGGAAGACGAGACAGGAGGGAAGACGAGACAGGAGGGAAGACGAGACAGGAGGGAAGGGAGACAGGAGGGAAGACGAGACAGGGGGGAAGACGAGACAGGAGGGAAGATGAGACAGGAGGGAAGACGAGACAGGGAGGGAAGACGAGACAGGGAGGGAAGACGAGACAGGGAGGGAAGAGGAGACAGGAGGGAAGAGGAGACAGGGAGGGAAGATGAGACAGGGAGGGAAGAAGAGACAGGAGGGAAGACGAGACAGGAGGGAAGACGAGACAGGAGGAAGACGAGACAGGGAGGGAAGACGAGACAGGGAGGGAAGAGGAGACAGGGAGGGAAGAGGAGACAGGGAGGGAAGACGAGACAGGGAGGGAAGACGAGACAGGGAGGGAAGACGAGACAGGGAGGGAAGACGAGACAGGGAGGGAAGACGAGACAGGGAGGGAAGACGAGACAGGGAGGGAAGACGAGACAGGGAGGGAAGACGAGACAGGGAGGGAAGAGGAGACAGGGAGGGAAGACGAGGCAGGGAGGGAAGATGAGACAGGGAGGGAAGAGGAGACAGGGAGGGAAGACAAGACAGGGAGGGAAGACGAGACAGGGAGGGAAGACGAGACAGGGAGGGAAGGCAAGACAGGAGACAGGGAGGGAAGACGAGACAGGGAGGGAAGGCGAGGCAGGGAGGGAAGACGAGGCAGGGAGGGAAGACGAGACAGGGAGTGAAGAGGAGACTGGGAGGGAAGACGAGACAGGGAGGGAAGACGAGACAGGGGGGGAAGAGGAGACAGGGAGGGAAGATGAGACAGGGAGGGAAGACGAGACAGGAGGAAAGAGGAGACAGGGAGGGAAGACGAGACAGGAGGGAAGAGGAGACAGGAGGGAAGATGAGACAGGGAGGGAAGATGAGACAGAGAGGAAGATGAGACAGGGAGGGAAGACGAGACAGGAGGGAAAGACAAGACAGGGAGGGAAGACGAGACAGATGAGGGAAGAGGAGACAGGAGGGAAGAGGAGACAGGGAGGGAAGACGAGACAGGAGGGAAGACGAGACAGGGAGGAAGACGAGACAGGGAGGGAAGACGAGACAGGGAGGGAAGACGAGACAGGGAGGGAAGACGAGACAGGGAGGGAAGGAGACAGGAGGGAAGATGAGACAGGGAGGGAAGAGGAGACAGGAGGGAAGAGGAGACAGGGAGGGAAGACGAGACAGGGAGGGAAGAGGAGACAGGAGGGAAGATGAGACAGGAGGGAAGAGGAGACAGGAGGGAAGAGAAGACAGGGGAAGAGGGACAGGAGGGAAGGTGAGACAGGAGGGAAGACGAGACAGGAGGGAAGATGAGACAGGGAGGGGACGAGCAGGGAGGGAAGACAGACAGGAGGGAAGATGAGACAGGGAGGGAAGGCGAGGCAGGGAGGAAGATGAGACAGGGAGGAAGACGAGGCAGGAGGGAAGATGAGACAGGGAGGGAAGGCGAGACAGGGAGGGAAGGTGAGGCAGGAGGGAAGACGAGACAGGAGGGAAGAGGAGAGGCAGGGAGGGAAGAGGAGACAGGGAGGGAAGATGAGACAGGAGGGAAGATGAGACAGGGAGGGGAGAGAAGACAGGGAGGGAAGACGAGACAGGGAGGGAAGACGAGACAGGAGGGAAGAGGAGACAGGGAGGGAAGATGAGACAGGGAGGGAAGGAGAGACAGGAGGGAAGACAAGACAGGGAGGGAAGGTGAGACAGGGAGGGAAGATGAGACAGGAGGGAAAGGAGACAGGGAGGGAAGACAAGACAGGGAGGAAGACGAGACAGGAGGGAAGGGAGGCAGGGAGGGAAGACGAGACAGGGAGGGAAGATGAGACAGGAGGGAAGGAGGCAGGAGGGAAGGGAGACAGGGAGGGAAGATGAGACAGGGAGGGAAGGCGAGGCAGGGAGACAGGGAGGGAAGACGAGACAGGGAGGGAAGAGGAGACAGGGAGGGAAGACGAGACAGGGAGGGAAGAGGAGACAGGGAGGGAAGAGGAGACAGGGAGGGAAGACGAGACAGGGAGGGAAGAGGAGACAGGGAGGGAAGAGGAGACAGGGAGGGAAGACGAGACAGGGAGGGAAGACGAGACAGGGAGGGAAGAGGAGACAGGGAGGGAAGACGAGACAGGGAGGGAAGACGAGACAGGGAGGGAAGAGGAGACAGGGAGGGAAGAGGAGACAGGGAGGGAAGACGAGACAGGGAGGGAAGATGAGACAGGGAGGGAAGACGAGACAGGGAGGGAAGACGAGGCAGGGAGGGAAGATGAGACAGGGAGGGAAGACGAGACAGGGAGGGAAGACGAGACAGGAGGGAAGACGAGACGGGGGGAAGAGGAGACAGGAGGGAAGACGAGGCAGGGAGGGAAGATGAGACAGGGAGGGAAGAGGAGACAGGGAGGAAGAGGAGACAGGAGGGAAGACGAGACAGGGGGAAGAGGAGACAGGGAGGAAGAGGAGACAGGAGGGAAGACGAGACAGGAGGGAAGAGGAGACAGGGAGGGAAGAGGAGACAGGAGGGAAGACGAGACAGGAGGAAGAGGAGACAGGAGGGAAGATGAGACAGGAGGGAAGAGGAGACAGGAGGGAAGAGGAGACAGGGAGGGAAGAGGAGACAGGGAGGGAAGACGAGACAGGGAGGGAAGAAGAGACAGGGAGGGAAGAGGAGACAGGGAGGGAAGAGGAGGCAGGAGGGAAGACGAGACAGGGAGGGAAGAGGAGACAGGAGGGAAGACGAGACAGGAGGGAAGACGAGCAGGAGGGAAGATGAGACAGGGGGAAGAGGAGACAGGGAGGGAAGATGAGACAGGAGGGAAGATGAGACAGGAGGGAAGAGGAGACAGGAGGGAAGACAGGAGGGAGACAGGAGGGAAGAGGAGACAGGGAGGGAAGAGGAGACAGGGAGGGAAGATGAGACAGGAGGGAAGAGGAGACAGGGAGGGAAGACGAGACAGGGAGGGAAGAGGAGACAGGAGGGAAGACGAGACAGGAGGGAAGACAGACTGAGATGCAAAGGAAGAGGAGACAGGAGGGAAGAGGAGACAGGGAGGGAAGACGAGGCAGGGAGGGAAGATGAGACAGGGAGGGAAGAGGAGACAGGGAGGGAGGAAGACGAGACAGGAGGGAAGACGAGACAGGGAGGGAAGATGAGACAGGAGGGAAGATGAGACAGGAGGGAAGGCGAGACAGGGAGGGAAGACGAGACAGGAGGGAAGACGAGACAGGAGGGAAGACGAGACAGGAGGGAAGACGAGACAGGAGGGAAGATGAGACAGGAGGGAAGAGGAGGCAGGGGAGGGGAAGATGAGACAGGAGGGAAGATGAGACAGGAGGGAAGACGAGACAGGGAGGGAAGAGCGAGACAGGAGGGAAGGCAGGGAGGCAGGGAGGAAGACGAGACAGGGAGGGAAGATGAGACAGGGAGGAAGAGGAGACAGGAGGGAAGACGAGGCAGGGAGGAAGATGAGAAGAGGAGGCAGGAGGGAAGCGAGGCAGGAGGGAAGGCGAGACAGGGAGGGAAGACGAGACAGGGAGGGAAGATGAGGCAGGAGGAAAGGAGACAGGAGGAAGAGACAGGGAGGGAAGATGAGACAGGGAGGGAAGAGGAGACAGGAGGGAAGAGAAGACAGGGAGGGAAGGCGGGGCAGGGAGGGAAGACGAGACAGGGAGGGAAGACGGGACAGGACGGAGGGAAGATGAGACAGGGAGGGAAAGGAGAGGCAGGAGGGAAGACAAGACAGGAGGGAAGGTGAGGCAGGAGGAAGATGAGACAGGAGGGAAGATGAGACAGGGAGGGAAGACAAGACAGGGAGGAAAGACGAGACAGGGAGGGAAGGCGAGGCAGGGAGGGAAGACGAGACAGAGAGGGAAGATGAGACAGGGAGGGAAGGCGAGGCAGGAGGGAAGACGAGACAGGGAGGAAGATGAGACAGGGAGGGAAGAGGAGACAGGAGGGAAGACGAGACAGGGAGGGAAGAGGAGACAGGAGGGAAGAGGAGACAGGGAGGGAAGACGAGACAGGAGGAAGACGAACAGGGAGGAAGAGGAGACAGGGAGGGAAGACGAGACAGGGAGGGAAGACGAGACAGGGAGGGAAGAGGAGACAGGGAGGGAAGAGGAGGCAGGGAGGGAAGACGAGGCAGGGAGGGAAGATGAGACAGGGAGGGAAGACGAGACAGGGAGGGAAGACGAGGCAGGGAGGGAAGACGAGACAGGGAGGGAAGACGAGACAGGGAGGGAAGACGAGACAGGGAGGGAAGACGAGACAGGGGGGAAGAGGAGACAGGGAGGGAAGACGAGGCAGGGAGGGAAGATGAGACAGGGAGGGAAGAGGAGACGGGGAGGGAAGACGAGACAGGGAGGGAAGACGAGACAGGGGGGGGAAGAGGAGACAGGGAGGGAAGACGAGAGGCAGGAGGGAAGATGAGACAGGGAGGGAAGAGGAGACAGGGAGGGAAGACGAGACAGGGAGGGAAGACGAGACAGGGAGGGAAGACGAGACAGGGAGGGAAGAGGAGACAGGGAGGGAAGAGGAGACAGGGAGGAAGACGAGACAGGGAGGGAAGAGGAGACAGGGAGGGAAGAGGAGACAGGGAGGGAAGACGAGACAGGGAGGGAAGAGGAGACAGGGAGGGAAGAGGAGACAGGGAGGGAAGAGGAGACAGGGAGGGAAGAGGAGACAGGGAGGGAAGAGGAGACAGGGAGGGAAGACGAGACAGGGATGGAAGAAGAGACAGGGAGGGAAGAGGAGACAGGGAGGGAAGAGGAGGCAGGGAGGGAAGACGAGGCAGGGAGGGAAGACGAGACAGGGAGGGAAGACGAGACAGGGAGGGAAGACGAGGCAGGGAGGGAAGATGAGACAGGGGGGAAGAGGAGACAGGGAGGGAAGATGAGACAGGGAGGGAAGACTAGACAGGGAGGGAAGAGGACACAGGGAGGGAAGACGAGACAGGGAGGGAAGAGGAGACAGGGAGGGAAGAGGAGACAGGGAGGGAAGATGAGACAGGAGGGAAGACGAGACAGGGAGGGAAGACGAGACAGGGAGGGAAGAGGAGACAGGGAGGGAAGACGAGACAGAGAGGGAAGACAGACTGAGATGCAAAGGGAAGAGGAGACAGGGGGGAAGAGGAGACAGGGAGGGAAGACGAGGCAGGGAGGGAAGATGAGACAGGGAGGGAAGAGGAGACAGGGAGCGGGAGAGAAGACAGGAAGGGAAGACGAGACAGGGAGGGAAGATGAGACAGAGAGGGAAGATGAGACAGGGAGGGAAGGCGAGGCAGGGAGGGAAGACGAGACAGGGAGGGAAGGCGAGACAGGGAGGGAAGGCGAGGCAGGGAGGGAAGACGAGACAGGGAGGGAAGATGAGACAGGGAGGGAAGGCGAGGCAGGGAGGGAAGACGAGGCAGGGAGGGAAGATGAGACAGGGAGGGAAGGCGAGGCAGGGAGGGAAGGCGAGGCAGGGAGGGAAGACGAGACAGGGAGGGAAGATGAGGCAGGGAGGGAAGGCGAGGCAGGGAGGGAAGACGAGGCAGGGAGGGAAGATGAGACAGGGAGGGAAGGCGAGGCAGGGAGGGAAGGCGAGGCAGGGAGGGAAGACGAGACAGGGAGGGAAGATGAGGCAGGGAGGGAAGGCGAGACAGGGAGGGAAGATGAGACAGGGAGGGAAGAGGAGACAGGGAGGGAAGAGAAGACAGGGAGGGAAGGCGGGGCAGGGAGGGAAGACGAGACTGGGAGGGAAGACGGGACAGAGAGGGAAGATGAGACAGGGAGGGAAGGAGAGGCAGGGAGGGAAGACAAGACAGGGAGGGAAGGTGAGGCAGGGAGGGAAGATGAGACAGGGAGGGAAAGTGAGGCAGGGAGGGAAGACAAGACAGGGAGGAAAGACGAGACAGGGAGGGAAGGCGAGGCAGGGAGGGAAGAGGAGACAGGGAGGGAAGGCGAGACAGGGAGGGAAGGCGAGGCAGGGAGGGAAGACGAGACAGGGAGGGAAGATGAGACAGGGAGGGAAGGCGAGGCAGGGAGGGAAGGCGAGGCAGGGAGGGAAGACGATACAGGGAGGGAAGATGAGGCAGGGACGGAAGGCGAGGCAGGGAGGGAAGGCGAGGCAGGGAGGGAAGAGGAGACAGGGAGGGGAGAGAAGACAGGGAGGGAAGGCGAGGCAGGGAGGGAAGATGAGACAGGGAGGGAAGAGGGGACAGAGAGGGAAGATGAGACAGGGAGGGAAGGAGAGGCAGGGAGGGAAGACAAGACAGGGAGGGAAGGTGAGGCAGGGAGGGAAGATGAGACAGGGAGGGAAGGTGAGGCAGGGAGGGAAGACGAGACAGGGAGGGAAGAGGAGACAGGGAGGGGAGAGAAGACAGGGAGGGAAGGCGAGGCAGGGAGGGAAGATGAGACAGGGAGGGAAAGTGAGGCAGGGAGGGAAGACAAGACAGGGAGGAAAGACGAGACAGGGAGGGAAGGCGAGGCAGGGAGGGAAGGCGAGACAGGGAGGGAAGGCGAGGCAGGGAGGGAAGATGAGACAGGGAGGGAAGGCGAGGCAGGGAGGGAAGGCGAGGCAGGGAGGGAAGACGAGACAGGGAGGGAAGATGAGGCAGGGAGGGAAGGCGAGACAGGGAGGGAAGATGAGACAGGGAGGGAAGAGGAGACAGGGAGGGGAGAGGAGACAGGGAGGGAAGGCGAGGCAGGGAGGGAAGACGAGACAGGGAGGGAAGACGGGACAGAGAGGGAAGATGAGACAGGGAGGTAAGGTTAGGCAGGGAGGGAAGATGAGTCAGGGAGGGAAAGTGAGGCAGGGAGGGAAGACAAGACAGGGAGGGAAGACGAGACAGGGAGGGAAGATGAGACAGGGAGGGAAGGCGAGGCAGGGAGGGAAGGCGAGGCAGGGAGGGAAGACGATACAGGGAGGGAAGATGAGGCAGGGACGGAAGGCGAGGCAGGGAGGAAAGGTGAGGCAGGGAGGGAAGACGAGACAGGGAGGGAAGACGGGACAGAGAGGGAAGATGAGATAGGGAGGGAAGGAGAGGCAGGGAGGGAAGGAGAGGCAGGGAGGGAAAACAAGACAGGGAGGGAAGGTGAGGCAGGGAGGGAAAGTGAGGCAGGGAGGGAAGACAAGACAGGGAGGAAAGACGAGACAGGGAGGGAAGGCGAGGCAGGGAGGGAAGACGAGACAGGGTGGGAAGGCGAGACAGGGAGGGAAGGTGAGGCGGGGAGGGAAAGTGAGGCAGGGAGGGAAGACAAGACAGGGAGGAAAGACGAGACAGGGAGGGAAGGCGAGGCAGGGAGGGAAGACGAGACAGGGAGGGAAGGCGATGCAGGGAGGGAAGACGAGACAGGGAGGGAAGACGGGACAGAGAGGGAAGATGAGATAGGGAGGGAAGGAGAGGCAGGGAGGGAAGACAAGACAGGGAGGGAAGGTGAGGCAGGGAGGGAAAGTGAGGCAGGGAGGGAAGACAAGACAGGGAGGAAAGACGAGACAGGGAGGGAAGGCGAGGCAGGGAGGGAAGACGAGACAGGGAGGGAAGGCGAGACAGGGAGGGAAGGCGAGGCAGGGAGGGAAGACGAGACAGGGAGGGAAGATGAGACAGGGAGGGAAGGCGAGGCAGGGAGGGAAGACGAGACAGGGAGGGAAGGCGAGGCAGGGAGGGAAGACGAGACAGGGAGGGAAGATGAGACAGGGAGGGAAGGCGAGGCAGGGAGGGAAGACGAGACAGGGAGGGAAGACGAGACAGAGAGGGAAGATGAGGCAGGGAGGGAAGGCGAGGCAGGGAGGGAAGAGGAGACAGGGAGGGAAGGCGAGGCAGGGAGGGAAGGAGAGGCAGGGAGGGAAGACGAGACAGGGAGGGAAGACGAGACAGAGAGGGAAGATGAGGCAGGGAGGGAAGGCGAGGCAGGGAGGGAAGACGAGACAGCCACAACATTTTTAGAAGGCTCTCCTGAGTCCTGACAGTCCACATTTGTCCACTTCAATTAGAAGAGTTGGGCAAGGTTTAACAGGGTTATAAGGGTTACTACTGGGCTCTTCTGAAATGGAGAAACTAGGTGCATACTGTCTCACTCTCAGCCAATCATTTCACTGTCTCCCCTCTTCCAGGCTGTTCCAGGCTGTTTAGATGTAATACATATGCTTCTTCTTTATCATATAAAAGTGTCAGTGGCTGGTCCCAATCTTAAATCTTAAACATTGCCATATTAGGCGGCAAGGCTAATCTCCATGGCTGTCCCAGAGTCTGCTGCTAAAGTCAGACAGGAGTGAGGAGAGTAACTGTCTGTCTCAGTAGCCCTGTAAAAAACGACAAGCCCTTTCCACTTTTGTCTTCTTTCTGACACACCGTGTTCCTGCCTTTCGCTCACGTCTTCAATATACTGTATGCTTGCAGTTAGCCACTGTCACTGATTCCTTGCAAACCACTCATTGTTCCATTTTTCAATTTCCAACTGTGTTGTGTAATGTTTATGTCCAATGGCCGGCCGATGGGCACGGATATGTTTTATCTATAATTTCTCTTCATTATTTCTCTTCATATTGTGACGACCCTCCCACTCTGTCTGCCGAATTCTTTCTCTTTGCTCTTGTTTTCCTTATTAGGATGTCGGGACACACCTGGGCCCAGGTGTGTCCCGGGATGAATACACCTCTTCCCCATTCATTGAGGAGACTCTCTCCATGCAGACACACCTGGGCCCGGGTGTGTCCCGGGATGAATACACCTCTTCCCCATTCATTGAGGAGACTCTCTCCATGCAGACACACCTGGGCCCGGGTGTGTCCCAGGATAAATACACCTCTTCCCCATTCATTGAGGAGACTCTCTCCATGGAGACACACCTGGGCCCGGGTGTGTCCCAGGATAAATACACCTCTTCCCCATTCATTGAGGAGACTCTCTCCATGCAGACACACATGGGCCCGGGTGTGTCCCAGGAAAAATACACCTCTTACCCATTCATTGAGCAGACTCTCTCCATGCAGACACACTGTTAGATTTTGGTTGTTACATTTTTGTGGCCATTTCGTTTGCTTGCTTTGGGTGCTTGCTTTGGCATCTTTCAACACTCCTCATTATCACATCTATACACACAACCACTCACTTACACTACTGATTACTGACTACACACACCATTGTTTATTGTATGTAGATTACTTCCGTTAATAGATATTTTTTTGTTATTCCTTATCTCCACATTGTCTCCCTTTTTGTTACGGGCTTTGAGCCGGTTCGTGACAATATGACAAGGATTAAAAAGGATTTGACAGGAGATTATCGACTGGTTTCATGATGATGACTGCTAGATAAGATTTTGAAAGTATGATGTTGAGATGATCAGTCCAATCAAAACTACTGTACATATAACGTGATTTGACAACCTTTTATCTGTGGCTAATGACCTTGAGCCTTCTTGGATGGGCACTCCTAATGTAACTCAATGACAGCACCCAAGGGGCTAGAATTTTTGAGCTCTAGCCTTAGACTTGATGGTGACGGAGTGTCCCCCTGAGTGCCAGAACACTGAGCAAATCTTGGCGCAACGCTCCGTGTTTTCTGCTGGCTTGCCTCACCACCACAGAAAGCACTGAGCTGGGCTGAAGCACCTGCACTTTGGAGCTGCCGCACCACCACAGAAAGCACTGAGCTGGGCTGAAGCACCTGCACTTTGGAGCTGCCGCACCACCACAGAAAGCACTGAGCTCGGCTGAAGCACCTGCATTCTGGAGCTGCCTTTTACTCAAGAAAACAAAAAAGAGACCATGTTTGTATGCAGCTTTATTAATTCAATGATGAATATATTTGAGATGTTGTTTCCAAACTGATATGTGGTATGTATTAATGCCAAAATAACATGCGAAACACACAAGCCCCCCTAAATTTAGATTTGGTCTTTTCTCCCTCTCTCTCCCTCTCTCACCTCATTTGAATTCCATGCTGTCACTGTCACTTGTCCAGTCAAGCTTGACATTGTTGTCCTCTATCGCCCACCAGGTGTCCCTAGAGAGTTTCTCAATGAGCTTGACACCTTGATAAACTCATTTCCTGACGACGGCTCAGCGCTCTTCGTACTTGACGACTTCAACCTCCCGACGTCTGCTTTTGATTAATTTGTTCCCAACTCTCTCATTCCCCTCCTTGCCTCTTTTGACCTCACCATTTCCCAGTCCCCTCCCACTCACAAGACAGTCAATACGCCTGACCTCATCTTTACCTAGAGGCTGTTCTCCTACTAATCTCACTGCAACCCCCCTCCAGGTCTCTGATCACTGCATTGTTTCCGTTTCTGCCTCCCTCTCCTCCAACCCTAATCACACAGCCCCTACCCAGACGGTCATGCGCCGTCGCAATCTTTGATCGCTATCTCCCACTACTTTCTCCTCTTCTATCCTATCATCACTCCCTTCAGATAAATCCCTATCCCTCCTGTCTCCTGATTATGCCTCTCTGTCCTTACTTTCCTCCCTTTCTACATCCTATGACTCGCACTGTCCCCTTCCTCCCGGCTGGCTCGGCCCTCCCCTCAAGCTCCGTGGCTGAGTGACTCGTTGCGAGCTTATAGAACAGGGCTGTGGGCAGCCGAGAAAAAAGAACTTCAGGAGAACCTATCATCCTTTCACTCCCTCCTCTCTACCTTCTCTTCCTTTGTATCCAAGGCTAAAGCCACTTACTATCACTCAAAATGTCACGCTTCTGCCTCTAACTCTAGGAAGCAAGTCACTAGGCTCTGTCATATCCTCACATGGTCTCTCCTATCATTGCTTTCCGATGACACTCAACTGCTTTTCTTCTCCTTCCCCTCTTCTGACACACAGGTGGTGACACGCATCTCTGCTTGCATGGCAGATATCTCAGCTTGGATGTCGGCCCACCACCTCAACCTCGACCAGACGGAGCTGCTCTTCGTCATCGGGAAGACCTGCCCGCTACAAGACCTTTCCATCATGGTTGACAACTCCACTGTGTCCCCATTCCAGAGAGCAAAGAACCTTGGCGTGACCTTGGACAACACCCTGTCTTTCTCTGCAAACATAAAAGAAGCGTCTTCTCCTGAAAGGTCATGCTCTACAACAGAAGCTTCTGAAAACATCTAAAACTCTACCTATTCAAAGAGAGCGTCTGCTAAATGACAAAAATGTCAAATGTAGACATATTAACGTGATCCGTCCGAACTCTGACTTCACCCCGTAGAAGTTTAAATGCAAGGTATGGTTAAGGTAAAGGTTCAGGTTTTAGGGTAGGGACGTACCAAGGATCCCGGATACCACTAACCATTGGTTAATGAGGGGAAATGTGCAATGTTCTTTCAAAGTGATTGCCCACTCCGTACTAGTCACAACGAGGCTCCACATCAAAATGATTACCTCAGAGGCACATGCAGTGGGTATCAATTTATGCTTTGGCCAATGCCGCCATCTGCAGTATACATGAGGCTACTGCATTCAGCCAAGAACCAAGGCAGAGACGAGGTCGCTGTTATACAATACAATGCAGGAAAACGTGGTAGGCCTGTGAGATTCAGTCCACGTCATATGGCTTCTCTTCACGTTTATCAGTAATCCGCACATGGTCAATCCAAACATTTGAGGTGATCTCACACACTGCGTTTATTAGCCACAGAGGGGGCTTCCAATATGTCCTGCGCCGTGGATGACGCACATGCAGGGTCCCCTGTATGCACAACTGTCCACTTTCACTGCTGTTCAAATGCTTTTATGTCCATGGTGTGGTTGTCTGGCAAATATGCTCCTCGGTATTATAATCGATATGTATAATGGAAAATATGCACACAGTAAAATGAGGGACAGATCCACAGTGTAATAAATTCGCATACAGTGATATGTCATCTGGCCATCGGGCTCACGTGCGTAAAATGACAAGACCGCGATCGAGTAATTGCCTCCAAATGAGGGGATCATCATTTGATTAAATTCATTATAAATTGAAGCCACATTTATCAGTGATACGATTTTAGGAATGTGTTCTCACCCTTGATTGAAGATAATCCCTGATTAATTTAAAATGCGAATACACAAATTATTGGATTTGGTGACACCTCCATTCATTAGCATTTAATCCTGTGAGTCATTCAATAAACAACGCCCAACAGAGACGGAAACTCCCCGTAACAACAAGTAAACCTCGGTTTTCATTTGCGTCATAGGTTTGTGTGTGCGTTCCTTTGGGGGCCAACTGGCCTCATACAGATAACGGATAACACACTATAGATGTATTTTAAAGAGGATAAACTGAGAAAAACGTTTGTCTTCTAGTTCATGATGTGAGGATGTGCGTCATTGGTCTTTTTTGTTAAGCATAACGGTTTTTTTTAAATCTATGCTTAAAAACTCAAATGTAAAACCATATGATATCTTCAGGTTAAGATTAAGGTAGTATTTGACATATCAGTAGGCATAGTGATTTACGATAATGTCATGTTAAGTTTACCATTTAAAATTCGATTTATAACAATTGAATAATCTATCTTTTGTGAATGGGAGAGAGGTTGGATCAGACGATTAGTTAAGATGACCCTCTTATTTGGGCCAACCTGCAATTTGTAGGTCAAATGATTCATTGTTTGTCTGGGGGGGTGCTACTTCCGTATTTAAATCCGCTATATGAATTCGTAGACCTTGAAATTGTCCATTCGACCATCACCCTCAGGACAGGGGGCTTGCTCCTACCAAAGGCGGTGATAGCCGAATCACTGACCCATAACCAGTCGGGCTCATTAGGCTATCGCTAGCATGATATTACAGGGTCTACTCGTCTGGCTAGTCCTCACATTAACGCTAAGAACCGTGTCCATGTTCACTATCTCTTATGACGAAGAATCCAATGAAACTGTTTGGATAGAGAACCGTTTGGATATAACAAAGTCGGCTAAGAAGATGGACGAATTGTTCGATCCGAAGGATTTGCCTGAGAGCTCTTCAGTGCCTCATAGAAAGGCACCTCAGTTTATGCTGGACTTGTTCAACTCAGTGGCGGACTCCAATGGATACCCCAGGAACTCGGAGAAACTAGAGGGCAACGTGGTGCGGAGCTTCGAGGACAGAGGTGAGTTATCTCCATGCGCATAATACGCACAAACTTTTGTGACCAAGCATGTTTGAAGATAATGTACAACATATTTATATTATCTTAATGGGAAAACTTTCCGACTTTTATTTTAACATAATTCTTGATATATTTATGCAGGACATGCCGGTGGAAGGTTTCATTTCTTCCATTTGTCCTCATTTGCCAGAGATGAGAGAGTGATCAAAGCAGAATTTCGTTGGTTCAGGCAAAAACAACGACTTTTCCTTGGGCAGGCATATGGACCCCATTTCTACAAGGTTAGTTGGAAATAAATACTTTTAAGTGTGTTGAGATAACTCGATATAATTATTGTACTGTTTAGCCTAACGCATGCTTTGCGCGCGCAGGTGGACCTATATGAGGTGTTGGACAACAGAGTAAAACCTTGGAGAGGGAATCTAATCACATCAAGACTGTTGCCTTTATACACTCAGGGATGGGAAGTCTTCAACGTCACACAAACAGTACGATCTGTTCACGTTATATCACTGCACACCATATTTCAACATCACCCTTTCTATATTTTAATCGCATCATTTGTTTTCCCAAATGAAAGGTGTCCAACTGGATTCGCAACAGTGAGGAGAATAATGGTATTCTGGTGGTTACTACTCTGCCATCGGGGAAATGGATTAAGTCAGTCCTGCAGTCTTCAGAGAGACAGAGAGAATCACCTGCGGAGAATGCTTTCCTGGTTATATTCTCAGACGACGGAAGAGGCTCGACCACTAATCAGTCACTAAATCAAGGTAAACTAGCAGGGTCAGAATTTCAGTTTTTTTAATATTCAGACAGAATAACAGTAGAATCGTGTACAAGGCACGCAGACCTCCAAACTCATAGTTGTCAAAAAATACATCGAGAGAACTCTTTTCAACGTTTTATTTTTCTACTGTTCATGTAAAAAAAACAGACAAAAAATATGATAACAAGGTTGATGAATATAGTTCCTGTTGCTTCGGATGAATAGTTATCATTCTCTCGTCCTAAGACACAGGCTCCTCGGTAGAGTTTACTCGGTGTAGTTCCTCCAACTGTATGCCTGGTAGTACGTCTGAGGCGCACCAGGTGTACATTGGGGTGCGACATGAATAACAGCCTTGATAAAGATGAGCGAAAATGCCTGTATAAAATAAATAACTCAAATACTGAGCTCTATTGTATGTTTAAAAATATTATTCAAAATTCAAAAGGAACTCGCACATCTGAGCTATCTTTTTTGCAGGTGCATGGTAACAGTTGAATAAAATGAGAAAAAGCTCTCACGAAGGCGGTGAGGCCGATACGTGAAGCTTATTAAAGAGCAGTGCTACTGTCAAGAGCAGTGTGCGAGTTCCTTCTTTTTCCTCATTTAAAAAAAGGGACATTATATTATTTTATACTAACACAATTGCGCAGAGAAATATATTTTGTTTAACAAGTAGGCCTGGTGGGCGGGATGTTTAAATCGAATAATGGGCCAACAGTATGACTACTTGCAGGACTGAAACATACAAACGGGGAGAATTAAACGTTGAAAATAAACGTGTATCTGATTGTAGGCCATGAATTGGACTTTGTTCATCATAGAACATGTAGTACGAACATTTCTACAAGCATATTGCTGGGCTGTCAATGATCAAATTATATTATGTGAATGGTGGAGGTTTGCAGTTGTATGCCTAACTGTCGATAATTATTGAAATACTGATATATTCATTTCTCATGTACATTTTTGTAGGACATGTCAGCCACTCCACCGCACATGACAGTCCTGTGAAGGTATTGCGTCAAGACAGTGGGAACAGAAGGAGGCGCGCAGCCCCAAGTTATCCCCGCAGCCGCCCCATGTCCTGCCAGCGTATCCCCCTCTTTGTGGACTTCGAGGAGATCGGGTGGGCAGGCTGGATCATCTCTCCACGGGGGTACAACGCTTACCACTGCAAGGGCTCCTGCCCGTTCCCACTCGGAGAGAGTCTCCGCGCCACGAATCATGCCACTGTGCAGTCCATCATGCATGCACTAAAGCTCTCCAACGACGTGAATACACCATGTTGCGTGCCTGACAAACTCCAGTCCATCAGCCTTCTCTATTTTGACGACGAGGAAAACGTAGTTCTTAAACAGTATGACGATATGGTGGCAGTCAGCTGTGGCTGTCATTGACTACAGTGCGATTGCCAGCTGCACTCCGGGAACATTTTCCACGAGTTTCAGAAATGTTGACTGAATTACAATATGTCCAGTGATTCATGCATAAATGGACGTTATTTTTGAGAAATAAAATTCGGTCGTTGCAATTTAACATGTTTATATTGATATTTGATTACGCTTTGAGGCCGGGCACAAGCAGTAATGGAAGTCCCTGTGGCGCTGACCAAGGTGCTGAAATGAACGTCCGTGTGGTGCAATTGCCGTGAAAGAAAACCATTTTTAATGAATAAAAGGTATTGCTATTGTCAGAAATTCTGGCAATACTAACAAAGCGCATGAATTATCAAACTATTTTAGTGTCATGGTTGTCAACAAGATGAGGTTGTTATTGGTAAACTACACGTTTTCAAGTTTCAAATTTTATTGTCACGTGCACACTTACAGTGAAAGGCCTTTCATGCTAGCTTTTTCACAACAATGCAGTAATCAATATCAGTAGTAAAAAATATCATAGTATAAAATAAACTAAAGTAGAACAAAAACAAAATGAAAATAGAAATAAGAAAAAATCAAAAAACTGATGAATCAGGCTCCACCATCTGGCAATCCGACTGATGAATCTGGGTTTGGTGGATGCCAGGAGAATGCTACCTGCCCAAATGTATATTGACCACTATAATTTTGGTGGAGGAGGAATAATGTTCTGGAAGCTGTTTTTCATGGTTCAGGCCCCTTAGTTCCAGTAAAGGGAAATCTTAACGGGACCAAGTTGGAAGCACCAATCCCAAAGTACTTAAAGTAGTCAACACACACGAACACAGTTATGAAGAAGGCGCGACAATGCCTTTTCCCCCTCAGGAGACTGAAAAGATTTGGCATGGGTCCCCAGACACTCAAAAGTTCTACAGCTGCACCATCGAGAGCATCCTGACCGATTGCATCACCGCCTGGTATGGCAACTGCTTGGCATCTGTAAGGTGCTACAGAGGGTAGTGCGTACAGCCCAGTACATCACTCGGGCCAAGCTTCCTGCCATCCAAGACCTATATACTAGGAGGTGTCAGAGGATGGCCCACATTTCTTTCAAAGATTCCAGTCACACAAGTCATAGACTGATCTCTCTGCTACTGCACAGCAAGCGGTAGAAGGCTCAATAACTGCTAAACAATTCATCAAATGGCCACGCGGACTATTTGCATTGATCCCCCCACTTTGTTTTTACACTGCTGCTACTCATTGTTTATTGTCTATGCATAGTTACTTTACCCTTACCTACATGTACAAATAACCTTGACTAACCTGTACCCCCGCACATTGACTCGGTACCAGTACCCCTGTATATACCCTCATTATTGTTATTTTGTTGTCACTATTTTTATTTATATATTTTTTTAAATACTTTAGTTTATTCTGTGAATATATTCTTAATGATATTTTCTTAAAACTGTGTTGTTGGTTAAGGGCTTGTAAGTAAGCATTTCACAGTACGGTCTTCACCAGTGACAAATACAATTTGATTTTATTAGATTCGCTTTTAAAACTCACCTTACTGTGAATGATGAATTTGAAGAAAGAAGTTCAACAATAGGTTGAAGCTGAGTGGAAAACATGGTCAATGTGGATGCTGTTTCAAAGCCTAACAATCAAATGGAGATGCTTTCTAAGGTGGTGATTAATTCAAATGCTTACGCATAAGCATAGGTCTATACATGAGCCCAAGCCTGAAAAAACCAGCTGAATTAAAATAATGATTGTGCTGTTAAACAATACATGGTACATAATTGGTTTAGCCTAAATTAAACAAATTCAGATCAAGCATTCCATTTTTGTGAATTTGTTTTTGAATAGCCTAGTAATAGGGCTTTATATATATATACAGTTGAAGTTGGAAGTTTACCTTACACTTAGATTAGAGTCATTAACACTCGTTTTTCAAACACTCCACAAATGTAATGTTAATTAACAAACTATAGTTTTGGCAAGTCGTTTAGGACATCTACTTTGTGCATGACACAAGTAATTTTTCCAACAATTGTTTACAGACAGATTATTTCACTTATAATTCACTGTATCACAATTCCAGTTGGTCAGAAGTTGACATACACTAAGTTGACTGTGCCTTTAATAAACAGCTTGGAAAATTCCAGAAAATTATGTCATGGCTTTAGAAGCATATGAAAGGCTAATTGACATCATATGAGTCAATTGGAGGTGTACCTGTGGATGTATTTCAAGTCCTACCTTCAAACCCACTTCCTCTTTGCTTGACATCATGGGAAGATCAAAAGAAATCAACCAAGACCTCAGAAAAAAATGTTGTAGATCTCCACAAGTCTGGTTCATCCTTGGGAGCAATTTCCAAATGCCTGAAGGTACCACGTTCATCTGTACAAACAATAGTACGCAAGTATAATCACCATGGGACCACGCTGCCGTCATACCACTCAGGAAGGAGACGCGTTCTGTCTCCAAGAGATGAACATACTTTGGTGCGAAAAGAAGATGCTGGAGGAAACAGGTACAAAAGTATCTATATCCACAGTAAAACGAGTCCTATATCGACATAACCTGAAAGGCGGCCAAGCAAGGAAGAAGCCACTGCTCCAAAACCACCATAAAAAAGCCAGACGACGGTTTGCAACTGCACATGGGGACAAAGATTGTACTTTTTGGAGAAATGTCCTCTGGTCTGATGAAACAAAAATATAACTATTTGGCCATAATGGCCTTCGTTATGTTTGGAGGAAAAAGGGGGACGCTTGCAAGCCGAAGAACACCATCCCCACCGTGAAGCACGATGGTGGCAGCATCATGTTGTAGGGGTGCTTTGCTGCAGGAGGGACTGGGGCACTTCACAAAATAGATGGCATCATGAGGTCGGACAATTATGTGGATACATTGAAGCAACATCTCAAGACATCAGTCAGGAAGTTAAAGCTTGGTCGCAAATGGGTCTTCCAACTGGACAATGACACCAAGCATACTTCCAAAGTTGTGGCAAAATGGCTAAAGGACAACAAAGTCAAGGTATTGGAGTGGCCATCACAAAGCCCTGACCTCAGTCCTATAAAACATTTATGGGCAGAACTGAAAAAGTGTGTGCGAGCAAGGAGGCCTACAATCCTGACTCAGTTACACCAGCTCTGTCACGAGGAATGGGCCCAAATTCACCCAACTTATTGTAGGAAGCTTGTGGAAGGCTACCCGAAACGTTTGACCCAAGTTAAACAATTTAAAGGCAGTGCCAATCAAATACTAATTGAGTGTATGTAAACTTCTGACCCACTGGGAATGTGATGAAAGAAATAAAAGCTGAAATAAATCCTTCTCTCTACTATTATTCTGACATTTCACATACTTAAAATAAAGTGGTGATCCTAACTGACCTAAGACAGGGGTTTTTACTAGGATTTACATGTCAGGGATTGTGAAGAACTGAGTTTAAATGTATTTGCCTAAGTTGTATGTAAACTTCCAACTGTATTTCTGAAATCCCAATTAACTAAATCGTGTAAGCCTATGAATATTTTGTGTTTTTATCTTTGTTTTTTGTTTGTTTGTTTGCAATATCATACACTAAATCATACACTACAGTTTTATTTCCCTCTTCAGTGTAACAAAGAATACACACTAGATGATGCCAGAGGGCTGAGATTCACATTTTAAAAAGTCAATCTCCTGCATGGTATAAGACAGCGTTTCCCAAACTAGGGGTCGCGTGATTTGAAAAGGGGGGTTGTAAGTGAAACTGTGGTTGTCATAAACGCATGGGTTTGTTTTCTTCTTTTGAACGGTTTAAGCTTGAAAATATTGTGACCCCATCATTGAAAGATAAGACTCTTCTACAATGCCCCCAAGCCTCATCAGAACATTTGAACCAGACCAGGTGCTAAATCAGACTGGGGGTGGGGATAAAATAATCAAATGATGATGTTGTTTTCTACACAGAAAATCATACAACATCATTGCCTGATGATCTTCTGAACTTCCCAATACCTTTCTGATGCATTTCAGTCACTTGAAACCATATTTCTTTCAGATGAAAATACTGTACAGAAGTACAGAAGTACCATCAGACTGATTTGTAATAGACTGGCATAGTCCCAATTAAAAAAAGATGAACTTTGGCCGTTGATTACATCACTTTTTTTTTACATGGTGGGGTCGCGATTTAAAAAAAAGTTTGGAACCACTTGTCTCATCACGAATTGGAATGAAAAAATAAGAAGAAGAAAAAGCATTACAATATGGTGTATAAATGCAGTTTAGGCCTAATCATCAGTTGTTTCATAATCTTGAGCTTGTTAAAATATGAAGTGATTTTTATCCATTTATAAAAAGGCCTACCTTTTCATAAATGGATACAAATCACTTCATATTGCAACAAGCTCAAGATTATGAAACAACGACAAAGGATAACTCTAGTTCTTCAGATCTTTTTTTTATTGGAATGATTTACAAAAACAAAATGTAGACCTGCTTTTTCTAGCCATTCAATGCAAAATACTGCCAAACATATTTCCAAGTATCTCCAATTATTTTACAAAGCATAAATCATTGCCAAGTACATTAATGGTATTTCAAGCATTTAGATATTAGTATGAAACGTAATGTGCGACTTTCAATATTCAGTTGCAATGTTGACTGATATTGACTACTGAAACGTAGATTAAAACACAATGTATCTTTATGTTTAAATAAATAAATAAAAATCTGACTAAATTGTGTTTATGCGAGGGCAAACTGCTTGTGGAAAAAGTCACAAAAAAAGCAGAACTTTACATATCAATAAAATAACAAAACAATACATAAAAATGCATAACCAAACTTCATGTCTACGTGTGAAAATACATATTATAACATGGAACACCCATGTCCTTTCTCTTTAAGCTGTCATTTTCCATCAATAACATTACAAATCACATATTTATCGTACATGAATCCCTGAAGTCAGACACTCCCAAATGCCAATTTTATATTAAGTCTAAAGTAGCTCATATAAACCACAAATTCAAAAATGCAAATGAACACTCCACTTCAACTCTGTTAAAACGTTTCTCACAAAGTTGATAAAAGCCCTATCAGCTCATACAGTCATAAGGATCCTCAGTGCCTAAGAACTCCCCTAGCATGTGATCTTGGGAGCCGTTCACTGGCTCTAGGTAGCGATGACCATCGTTTGTGTGTTTATACCTCTGCCTTTCCAGCCTTTGTTCAAAGTCTTCCTGGTCCAACTGTGAGGCGGGGACAATGGATTTCTGCGATGGGATGGATGAGACAGGCACTGGGACAAAGGAACCGTGGTAGAGTACCATTGGTGTGGTTATCACCTCCATGGTGGAAGCCTGAGACACAGGGCCCTCGGGAGGCTGAACAGGTAACTGCACGTAATTCCCAGTTTTGGGATCAAAGAAGGTCTTCGTTTGGACCTGGACGGACATGTCAACTACGAAGTACTGCCCCGAGTCTGGATCCTGCAGCAACTTCCGTTGGGTCATTGGGTAGGAGGCGTAACCGGGCTCGATGCTGGACTGACGAGAGAACTGGCTGGTGTAACTGGACTGGCGGGATAGATTAGGGTGAGGTGATGTCAAGTCTATAATGTCACTGGCATAGGAATCAACACTATGGTTCCAATTCTCTGGTTTCTCTCTGTTGGATCTCTCTTGGGCTCGGCCCCTCTGAGACAGCTCCTCCCTAATGGACTTCTCAATACGCTGACTCCTCGGTACTGGTCTGTCCCTAGGAGATGTCTCACTACTACGAATTCTCTGTTCCACTTTATCACCGATGTGTCCATCCATGCTCTGAGCTCTATGACGCGGGGTTCTCTCACTTGTGGATCTCTCACTGTTTTGCCTTTTATTCTCACTGACAGCTCTGTCGCTGCTGCGGAATCTCTTTTCTTGCATCCCTCGGCCGTGTTTCTCACTACTACGGCCCTCACGCTTGGAATCACCAGGACTTTGCTTGTCACTCTTACGGCCTTGATGCTCTGATTCACCATGCCTCTGTTCGTCAATGCTGCGTCCTTGCCTGTGTTTCTCACTACTATGACTGCTGTGCTCTTTTTTTTCTGTCGGGGGCTTCTCATTAGCATGGCTCTGATGTTCAGGTACACCATTGTGGTGCTTCTCACTCTTATAGGCTTGACGCTCTGATTCATCCTGCCTGTGCTTTTCACTACTACGGCCTTGATGCTCCGATTCACCACGGCGGTGCTTCTCACTGCTGTGGCTGATGTGTTCGGTCCTATCCTGATGTTGCTTCTTACTACTACAATGCTTGTCAATACTATCACTGCTACTATTTTTATGCTCCGATGATTTATCAATCTTGTTTTTATCACTTCTACTGCTGCGGCTCTTGTGTGGTTGACTTCCCTTCTCCTCCTTTCGGATCCTTCTGGTGGTCAGCTTCATGGCTTTGAGGAGGGCCTTCTCTGACTTAGGAGGGACCACGGGGGGTCTGCCGGGGCCTTGGGTGTCATTCCCGCTGCAGGCTGACCCAGACTGCACCTTGGAGTCCTCTGGGTTGTTATCAGCTGTATCCACTGTGCTTGTCCCCCCTTCTGATGATGGACTCACCCCCGAATGTATGTAATCTTCCTGATGGACATTGAGGAAAGCCCCATATTGTTGGCCTTTTGGGGTGTTTTCGGGGGTCAGTTTTGTGGGAGACAGTGGGGAGTGTGTAGCGTGGTGAGATTGAACCTCTTTGGGTTTGAGGCGTTTGTCTGGTGTGGTGGCAGCAGCATGGGCTTCAGTGATATCAAGGTGATCTTTCTCGCCCCTCTCAGAGCCACTCAAGCACACCCTGGGTGACCATGGCGCACGTTTGCCTTTTTGACTGTGTTCGGGGGTTAGTTTTGAGGGAGACAGCGGTGACTGTGGAGAGTGGGGAGATGCCGTCTCTTTGGGTTTGAAGTGTTTGTCTAGTGTGGTGGCGACATTATAGGGTGACGGTATTTCAATAGACTCTTTAAGATGATTGAAAGGATCTTCCTCGCTCCTCTCAGAGCCACTCAAGCTTTCCCTAGGTGACCACGGTGCACGTTCCGCTGGGTCATGGTTTGTCTTGTGCAGAACCTGTTTCACTGTCTTGGTTACAGGTGAGACATGATGCTTGAATGTGTTGTCTTTCACTTTGAATAGAGCCGGTTTCCCCAGAACTGGTGAAGAGGCGTTGGACTGAGATGTTGGCGTTTGACTGTTTGTGTTGTCCATGGGGCTCTGGAGCCATCCAATTTTGTCCATCTCTCTGGCTTTTGACTCGTTGTCCTCCTTCCGGGATGTTTCCCTATCTCGCCTGGAAGGGATTCCTGGCTTGTCTCCAACTTCCTCATTTTCATGATCACTTACCGAGTAATACTCCACTTCTATCTTTGTCTCCGAATCCCATCTCACACGTTCTGCCACATCCTCTACTCCATCCTCAACCTCCTCTAATTCAGCAATCAAATTCTCCAAAGAGTGATAGATGTTTGAGTCAGTTTCGTTGTTTCTTTGCAATGAACTCGCGACAGAGAAATAAGATGACTTCGAGGACATACTGGTTTGATCCTGTTGACTTTGATTTATACTACTGCTATTTGACAACGGAGACACTAATTCTCTAATATCTTCAACATTCGCAATATCTTCACTAATCTTAACTGATTTGTTCGACTCTTCAGTTGCCTGGCTCTTTTTCATGGTCTCTTTTTCCATTATTGATTCATCCTCAGTAGTGATGCTTACTTGGTTTGAAGGTTTTGAATGATCTTTGCCTGGTTTTAAAGGGGCCTTCCTTCTTACACAGGGTTGTTCCTGTTGTTCCATATTGTTTGGTGTTTGTTCTGCTTTGGGCTCCCTTACAGGAAGTTGATGAGTTTGGCTTTCATTTAATAAAGCCTTCCTTTCCTTTTCCTTCTCTTCACTGAGTGAAAAAGAGGCATTTGTTCCATGGGGATGCTTTGAATGTTTAGAATAGTCTTCTAGAATAGTCTTCTTCTGGGGATTATTTTGTATAATTGGCGTATCTTTCTCAGTCGTCGCCTCTATTTCAAGTGCATCTGTTTGTCTTTCTGCTTTTATCTTTGCATCAAGGGCCTCCCTGTTTGAGACCTTGCCTCTTGCCCGCGTGTTCCTTTGTTGTTGAATTGTGTCATTAGTACTATCCCTTCTTGAAAGTTCTCTATTCTTTATATCCTCCTCAATTATATTCACAACATTCCCACATTCTTTCTCCTCCTCTGTGCTGTCCTCTTTTTCAGTGTTCCCTTTCTTGCTCCTCGGTGGTACCTCTGGTTTGAGAACGGGTGCGTCTGGTTGACTCTCGTCTCTGACGACCTCATCATTTGTAGAGGTGTCATCGCTTGTTTCAATAGATAACTGTCTAGCAACAGTTCTATCACTCTCCTCTGCTGAGTATTTGCTGGATCTAATATTGTATTTTTGTTTGTCACTGACATTATTGATGATGTTTCTAGTCTCTTGATCCTCCCTGATAGGTCTTGTTGCGAGTTTATTTTCTCCAGCATAGATTGTGGCACCCAACCTGTGATTTCCACCAAGTTGTGTCTCAGTCTTGGTAATGATTTCTTGTGTCTGATGATGATGATGATGATCCCTCAGATCTCCTAGCCTCTCTCTCGCCTCCTTTTGTTCCTCCTCTGCTGCTGTCCTGATAGAATCCTGTCTTGCTTGTCTACGCTCTTGGACTCCAACATTACAACTATCATCAGTGTTCTCACCTGGGACTGTATTGACATCCTCTTCTTTATTCTTTAAGACTTTCTTTTTACGTTTCTCTTCTCTATCCGATATGATTTCCTCGAGTGCCATTTTAGCCTTGTCATAATTGTCGTTGATCAATGACTTGTTCACAATAACGTTGTTGTCTATCTTTGAGAATACATGATGCTTAGTTTGCTCCTTCTCTTTGTTCACAAATGCCTCTTTTTTAGCGAATGTGTTTCCTCGCATAGAAAGCATGTCCCTTTTGATGTTCCTAAGCTCCCTGGAAATTAAATTGTTTTTTGCTTTTGTCTCCCTATCTCTCCCTGGTTCGAGGTTCAAATTCTCACTGTCCTTGATAAGGTGTTCACCCAATCTAGCCTTTTCCAGCTCTTTCAGTGCATGTAAGTCACTTACTCTCTTTTCGCTCTCGTTCATTTCTTTGTGCACCATCTTCTCTGTATAATGTCCTTCTTCATCCACATCTTTCTTATTATTTACCTCAGTTTTAGGTTCAAAATACTCCTCATCCTCCACTTTCTCGCCACTCTCCTTCATTGCATATCTTTGGCTTTTAATATAGTTGTTTTGTCTCGCTGAAAATGCGTGTTTAAACCTGCCTTGCTTTTTAACCGGCTCCTTCTCCTTTTCTGACAAAATCATTTCTTTCTCTTTTTCCGCACATTCTATAAATCCGTTGGTGAGTGTGTTGTCAGTTGGATGTGTCTCACCTGTTGTCTGTCGCTCTATCCGTCTGTGGCTTGGCACTGAAAGGGAATGAAGTGAATGTCTATCCTCGACTACAATTGAATTGTCATCTTTCTCTTGGGATGCCTCTGTTTTGACGATGTTGTTCTTGTTCATGGTCAATTCTTCTACAGCTTCTGTTCTATTGGGAGATAATATTTTGGTTTGAGCGGTGGATATTGCTTCCAAACCGGCTTTCGTAACCTCTTCAACTGCATATTTGACATTTAACTCGCTCATGTCCTTTGTTGACCTTTTGGTATGGGCTTTTCTTTTCGAGAACAGCACTTTATTTTGGGCTGTAGTTAATGTCTCCCTAATAGCTGTGATGGCTTCTCTTGTATTTACAGTCTGTTCACCGATGTTTTCTTCCTTCAATTCCACAGTGTCTTTTGTTTGTTGTTTAGCGGTGTCTGTTAAATTTGCCGACGACACTTTGTTTTGCGCTGCAGGTAAATTGGGAGATGCCACTTTGTTCTGTGCTGTATTCCTTATTGTATGTGCAGGCTGGTCACCGATGTCTTTCTCCTTTCGCTGCAACATCTCTTTTGCCGGCTTTTCTGGTATATTCAGAGAAATCCCTTTCTTTTGTGCACTAGGATGGTTCTTTGTCTTGTCTGAAATATTCAGAGAAAGTCCTTTGTTGGGCGTGGCAATGGACAAAGTATCCTTACTCAATGACGGTGAGAAGTGTTTCATCTCTGGCCCCGCAGGACTCTTGTACAAGTTCAGAGTTGGGTATGTTTGTTTCGTAGTCAGGGAGCGCTTGTTCACCTTTGAGTGTGTGAAGGGCGACCCAGGGCTCCTGCTACCCGCAGCCTCTCTTTTGGTTTGCAATAAGTTGGATATCAAGTAATCGTCTGATATTTCCGAATCCATATATTTCCTAAGACCAGCATTGCTAGATTCTGAAACAGCTGGGCTACATATAGGCAGTCCATCTAATAGAATGGGAGGTGTGCTTAAACCGGAAGCTATAATGGCAGGTGTACTGAAGCCAGAGGCTATACCATCAGAAGGAGCTTTTGCATATTTGAGTAGTCTCTGTTCCACCAGCTTTGGAGACAGAGTGCTATGATCAGCCTGTTCGGTTTTGAACTTTGGCGGGCTGTACCTGCTCTTGACCCTCTTCCTGTTATCCTTGAGGTTGAACAACAAACTGGACGCAATAGATTTGTAGCTGTCTCGTTTGACGACCTCGGAGGTCGACCTTGATATGACTGGCGACACATGCTCTATGTCTAGGAGGGGGAGATCGAGGAGAGAGGGAGAGAGCACTGCTGACAGGATCTCTGAGGTGTCTGTAGCCTGTCTGAACAGTATTACGGGTGTCATCAGCTGTGAAATGCTGAATGGAGTATTGGTCAAAGAGCACGACTTCTCCACTTCTTTCACCTTTGCCGACTTGACTTCCTTTTTATACAGCAAAGGAATCTCCTCCATCAGTTTTGGGGTTTCAGTGGGAGGGCAAAGTACTCCCGGTTGGTTGACAGGTACAGCACTCTTGGCTCTCGCTCTGTTTCTCCTCCAGGGGGCGCTGGTTTCACCCTTAGAAGAGGTGTCCGACGCAGACCTCTTCTCGGGGGCAGAGGGTTTTGGCAGAACCTTGGGTGGAGGATGAGGAGGAGGAGGGGATTTGACTGGTTTCTGGCACTGCTGCTCTGTCTCCTCCGCAAGCAGTGTTTCTATTCGATGCGCCTCAGTCAGTTGTTTGTATAGCGGGGAGTCATACCATTTAGGGAGGTTGTCCACCACCGGGAGAATGGAGGTGATGCCATCTTGACCTAACGGAAAGCGATTAAAATCCCTCCACGATTGGAACGGGCTGAACTCGCTGTGGAGAAAAAAGTTTTTGATATTCAGCTTCCGCAGCTTGAAAATATATTGGCCATTTTTTGTCTTGGAGGACTTTGCATTTTTGTCTGATTTCTTGGCTGTGAGGTTCTTGTAATCGGAGGAGAATTCTGATAGTTCCCTTTCGATGCTGAAGAGGGCCGACTTATCCCACGAGTCCCCGTTGGGGTCCTTAAAATCACTATTTTTAATCAACACGTTGGACATGCTTTCCTTCTGCCTCCAGGGTTGAGTGTCTTTGGCACCATTGAGTTGGTGCTTTGTACCAGCATCTTTAGTCTTTTCCAGGGGCTTCTCCACTAGGGGCTTGTGACAGCTGAAAGGGTATCCATATGAAAACTCATCGTTGTACACGGCCTCGTCTCCGATGCACAGGCTCCGGAAGGCTCGGTCAGTGAGCGTGCTGACCTCTCGGTCCGTCTCGTCCAGGAAGATCTCAGTGAAGCCGTTGGGGAAGCGGTGGTGGAGCATGGTGTTCCGGTGGCTCACGTGTTGGCGCTTCTCCACACAGGTCATGGTGATGGCTGATGGTTGACAATGGGTTTTAGATGGTTGAGTCTATAGCGTCCCTAGTTGGGTCAGCTTACCATCTTCCTGGGAAAGAAGGAAATACGTACAGTGTCACAATCAGGAAAAACAGCAGCACTTAATTGCTTTATTCAGATTGTATAGTGACCGACTTTGAAGCATGTACAGTATCTGCTCAATGAAAGTTCCAGGCTTTTGTCGATGCATTTCTGAGATGCAAGCGTTTTTTCATCAGCCTAATAATTTTTACAAATTACAAGCTAGATGTAGTTTTTAAAAATGTGATTCCTCCTAACACTACAGAAAGGGCTGTGTCCATTTTGATAGCACAATAAATTGTTTGGTAGACCATGTACTGTATCTCACTCTGTCCTTTGTGTCCATGATATGTGTGAACTGAATTCTCTCGTTGCTATGTACACCACAGACAAACACATACCATACCGCAGGCTATTTCTAGGGAAGGAGGATGCTTCTACACTGTCTCCTAAACCTCAAGGATGACCATGGATATGAGCAGCATGACAATAAAGAACTTTTGACCTCGTGTCTCATAAATACTGAGATTTTATAGGAGCTGGTGTCCTTGATGCCCTGTACCACAGTGTATCTGTGGTACTGCCTACAGATGTAGGATCTTAATTTCAGTCAGTTTGCTACAGCAGGAAAATAGTCCTGCAGCAACAGAAAATGTGGACTAATTAATGGACATTTTCTGTAAGTGAATTTTGTTTTGTTTGGGCAAATCAATTCTGAAATTTCAAAGTGGAAATTAAAAACTTTAGAAGCCTTGTAAACCTCAAATACACCACAAGTGTGATATTTCTAACATTGGAAAAAAGTTATCCTGCAACTGGGTGATCTAATTAAGATCCTACACCTGTATGACTATGTTAGTCTATAGGCATTATTATCTGACTATATCAGGCCTCTCCAACCCTGTTCCTGGAGAGCTACTGTCCTGTAGGTTTTTGCTCCAACCCTAATCGAGCACACAAAATTCTAATAATTAGCTAGTTGATACGCTGAATCAGGTTAGATACAACTGGGGTTGGAGTAAAAATGTACAGGGGGGTAGCTCTCCTGGAACAGGGTTGGAGAACCCTGGTATAGTCCGTTAATAATGGCTTTAGACTAACAGGCTATGGACGAACAGACTAATAGACATAATATAATATAGGCATTATCATCAGAAAAGGCCATCACATTGTAATCACTGTTATTGTTTGCAACATTCCTATAAATCAGCATAGGTTTGTGTACAACCATGTGGGTAGCATGTTAACAGCATGTTAGAACATGCTACAGGTGCAGGATCTTCATTTCATCACCCTGTCATTGCAGGAGATGCAAACTTGTGGTGTATTTGAGGTTTAAAAATGCTTAAAATGTTAGTCATTTCCACTCTACACAAATGTCCATTATTATAATCCACACAATAATTCACTTTTCCTGTTGCTGCAGGATTATTTTCCTCCTGTGGTCACCTTCACAATGGATATACAGCACTTATTATATTCCCCCGAGTGGACAAAACATTAGGAGCAATAGGAACGCTTTCCATGACAGACTGACCAGGTGAATCCAGGTGAAAGCTATGATCCCTTATTGATGTCACCTGTTCAATCCATTTCAATCAGTCTCGATGAAAGGGAGGAGACAGGTTAAAGAAGGATTCTTTTTTAGCCTTGAGACAATTGAGTCATGGATTGTGTGTGTGTGCCATTCAGAGGGTGAATGGGCAAGACAATATATGTATGTGCCTTTGAACGGGGCATGGTAGTAGGTACCAGGCGCACTGGCTTGTGTCAAGAACTGCAACGCTGCTGGGTTTTTCACACTTAACAGTTTCCTGTGTGTTTCAAGAATGGGTCCTCCACCCAAAGAACATCCAACCAACTCGACACAACTGTGGGATCACTTTCAACACCTTGTAGAGTCCATGCCCTGATGAATTGAGGCTGTTCTGAGTGCAAAAGGGGGTGCAACTCAACATTAGTAAATTTGTTCCTAATGTTTTGTACAGGCAGTGTATATTTTCATAATATGATTGATGGTCAAGCTTATATAAGCAAATCACACACAACGATGCTCTTTAAACATTTGATGTGCAGAATAAGTTTACATGGGGCGCTGAGAATGCATTTAAATCATGGCGTTGTTCACAGTGCACTTTGCAGCAGCTGCTTAGCTCAGTTTAGCTATCTGGGTGAGGGTCTAGAATAGCTCATTAACCCATTTCAATATTCTGACCTGGGAGCTTAACCGTTGGCATATTGGTCAATGTTATTGTTCCAAGAAGCTGCAGCTGATGAAGATAGATAGACACACAAACACAGTGAGAGTACCGAATATGCCATAGTGTTGTATACAATTTAACCCTCTGAGTAAAACAGGATTCAAAAGCAGAGAAGAAGAAACATGATTCCGATTCATGATCATGTCAAGATCAACAACAATTACCCAGACGTGTGTAGGCCGAACTCTGCGTACAGTCGTCCTGACTTTGCCAGTCACACACATGCATTTTCAATCTTTTGCCCTCAATATTTAACAACACACTTTATTATGTAACTGGAACTAAGATGAAAGAATCCATTCACTTTCCAGGAGAATTTGGCCAGCACTAAGCTATTTTCCAGTGCTTATAATGTGATGCCAGCTACAGAGGCAGGGTGATTTCCCAGCCTCGAGTTGGTGTATTAATACCAGAGGAGAAACAAGAGTAGAGAAGCTATCTATCCCACCTATCAAACCCCAAGGTAACTGTTCAGTATTATACTGTTAAGGTACAGTAATATACAGTACATTTAGTTAGTGTCAGAAACATAACAAACACCGTCTTCAAAGTTACGCCTCATAACTCATGGACTTAAAAATGTTTGGACATAAAAGTGCACAATTTGGACAGAAGCTTCAGTTGGTATATATATATATTTGCTTATGGCTATCATAAAAATGAGAAGTAAATATTGACATGTTTGTCGTGTACATGTGGCATATGTTTGTTTGGGTATGAGGGTAGAAGGGTCAGATTGTGAGCCCTTCACCCCACACACACAAAGAAACGATCCAGACTGTGTGATCCAATCATCCCCTTACATTTCCACTCTTTGGACAGTTATTACCATTAATGAAGATACAATTTGACTTTACCTTTTGATCGTGTATTCCATGTTTGGTTGGGGGTAAGGGTCAAATCAAAAGACGGGGGGGGTCATGAGGAAAAAATCCTTAAGTCCTGATGAATCGACGGCACCTGCAAAAAGAAATCGTAGGAGTGAGTAACAAGTTTACAAGCAGGCAAGAAGTTGACTTTGAATAAATAAATAACCAAAGATAAATCCTTGAACCTACTCAAGCTCTGAGTTCCATGCGGTAAATGCAGCGGGGTAAAGGACCCTAAAAGCAAAGCATGGAAGAGTGGCTACCGAAATAGACACAGAAGACGGTGTGGCCAAACTGAGCAGTAACACTAATTTTAGTATCTAAGAGCATGTGTCCATAGCAGCACGCTAGCCTTATCTTTAAGCGCCTTCAAAGACTACAGTGGCTATTCACGTGAGGGGTTGAGTGGAGTAGTCTCTAGCTCCTGTTGGACTCACGGGGTGATGGTTTTAAGTCTGTGACTCACTTGTCTTTCCCATGGTCTCGCCATACAAACAAGGTATCAAACATAGCTCATTGCGTCATCCACACAAGTGTCACACTCCTTAAAGCGGAGAATGAGAGACAAATGGCATCTGATTACCATGACGGGTTTGCTTTTCCCCACACACACACACACACACACACACACACACACACACACACACACACACACACACACACACACACACACACACACACACACACACACACACACACACACACACACACACACACACACACACACACACACATGGTCCATGCTTTGTTTACTGGGATAAGCTGTGTGGTCTGTGTGTTTGAAGCTTCTGTTGTTTCAGTGAGATTGAAGTGAGAGGCGTCTAGTTTCTGGTAACTTTTACTCAATTTAGTCAATCATTGTTCAACCACATTGGTGGAACTTTCATAATTACTTTGGTAAGGAAAATAAGGACTTGATTAGTACACACATAAAATAGCTCTTGTAATCCTGCAGACAAATTAAGATTTGAATCGTTCCTACAATTAATACGTTTCCCCCTTTTATTGTCAATACCACACTTTCATTCAGGGTTGAGCAGTAGCTTTTTTTTGAAGCTGTAATAATTTACGTTAGCAGCACAAATATTATAATCAGATTATAGATACTTTTGTAAAACTAGATTACTTATTGGATGACTTTTACATTTAGAAACATGTTTGCGAAAAGAAAAAAAAACATTATGACACATTTCTGTTTTCTCAATGACATTCAAGTCAGCATTGAAAAAATGACTCATCAATCAGGCAAAAGCACAAAATAGGAATAAGGAGGAATCACATCTACGAACATAGACAAGGCTCTAACTCCCCGAGCTCCACAATGAGATAGGGTGCAGGCCAGGCAGCAGGATGTTAGCCAGCCTGCCAGCTTAGTGGAGTCTGCCACTAGCACAGTCAGTGTAGTCAGCTCAGCTATCCCCATTGAGACCGTGTCTGTGCCTCGACCTAGGTTGGACAAAACTACATCTCAAAATATGGCTACTTAATGTTAGATTCCTCACTTCCAAGGCAGTTATAGTCAATGAACTAATCACTGATCATAATCTTGATGTGATTGGCCTGACTGAAACATGGCTTAAGCTTGATGAATTTACTGTGTTAAATGAGGCCTCACCTCCGAGTTACACTAGTGACCATATCCCCCGTGTATCTCGCAAAGGCGGAGGTGTTGCTAACATTTACAATAGCAAATTTCAATAAAAATTTGAAAAACTATGTTTTCGTCATCTAGTCATAAAATCTATGCATCCTACTTAATCACTTTTTAATAGCTGCTGTTTACAGGCCTCCTGGGCCGTATACAGCATTCCTCACTGAGTTCCCTAAATTCCTATCGGACCTTGTAGTCATGGCAGATAATATTCACATTTTTGGTGACTTTAATATTCACATGGAAAAGTCCACAGACCCACTCCAAAAGGCGTTCGGAGTCATCATCGACTCAATGGGTTTTGTCCAACATGTCTCTGGACCTACTCACTGCCACAGTCCTACTCTGGACCTAGTTTTGTCCCGTGGAATAAATGTTGTGGATCTTAATGTTTTCCTCATAATCCTGGACTATCAGACCACCATTTTATTAAGTTTGCAATCACAACAAATAATCTGCTCAGTCCCCAACCAAGGATAATCAAAAGTCGTGCTATAAATTCTTGGACAACACAAAGATTCCTAAATGGCCTTCCAGACTCCCTCTGTCTACCCAAGGACGTCAGAGTACAGAAATCAGTTAACCACCTAATTGACAAACTCAATTTAACCTTGCACAATACCCTCGATGCAGTCACATCCCTAAAAACAAAAAAACATTTGTCATAAGAAACAAGCTCCCTGGTATACAGAAAATACCCGAGCTCTGAAGCAATCTTCCAAAAAATTGGAACGGAAATGGCGTCACACCAAACTGGAAGTCTTCCGACTGGCTTGGAAAGATGGTACCGTGCAGTATCGAAGAGCCCTCACTGATGCTCGATCATCCTATTTTTCCAACTTTTCTCCAAAAAGTACGATCTTTGTCCCCATGTGCAATTGCAAACCGTAATCTGGCTTTTTTATGGTGGTTTTGTACCAGTGGATTCTTCTTTGCTGAGCGGCCTTTCAGGTTATGTCGATATTGGACTCGTTTTACTGTGGATATAGATACTTTTGTACCTGTTTCCTCCACCATCTTCACAAGGTCATTTGCTGTCATGACGGCTGTGTGGTACCATGGTTTTTATACTTCCGTACTATTGTTTGTACAGATGAACGTGGTACCTTCAGGCGTTTGGAAATTGCTCCAAAGAATGAACCAGACTTGTGGAGGTCTACAATTTTTTTGCTGAGGTCTTGGCTGATTTCTTTTGATTTTCCCATGTTGTCAAGCAAAGAGGCACTGAGTTTGAAGGTAGACCTTGAAATACATCCACAGGTACACCTGCAATTGACTCAAATGATGTCAATCAGAAGCTTCTAAAGACATGACATCATTTTCTGTAATTTTCCAAGCTCTTTAAAAGCACAGTCAACTTGGTGTATTTACACTTCTGACCCACTGGAATTATGATACAGTGAATTATAAGTGAAATAATCTGTCTGTAAACAATTGCTGGAAAAATTACTTGTGTCATGCACAAAGTAGATGTCCTAACCGACATGCCAAAACTATAGTTTGTTAACAAGAAGTGTGTGGAGTGGCTGGAAAATGAATTTTAGTGACTCCAATCTAAGTGTATGTCAACTTCCGACTTCAACTGTAGCTACTGACCATTGAACTGACCTTGTATATAGCTACTGACCCTGTACATAGCTACTGACCCTGGAACTGGCCCTGTATGTAGCTACTGACCCTGGAACTGACCCTGTATATAGCTACTGACCCAGTCATGCATCCTCTGAAACATGACCTGTTAAGCCGCGCTTCTTAACACCTCAACATGATCAAGGTAAAGGAGATGATTGTGGACTATAGGAAAAGGAGGACCGAGCATGCCCCCATTCTCAACGATGGGGCTGTAGTAGAGCAGGTTGAGAGCTTCAAGTTCCTTGGCGTCCACATCACCAACAAACTATCATGGTCCAAGCACACCAAGATAGTCTCGAAGAGGGCACAACAAAAGCTATTCCCCCTCTGGAGACTGGAAATATTTGGCATGGGTCCTCAGATCCTCAAAAGGTTTTACAGCTGCACCATCGAGAGCATCCTGACAGGTTGCATCACTGCCTGGTATGGCAACTGCTCGGCCTCCAACCGCAAGGCACTGCAGAAGGTAATGCGTACGGCACAGTACATCACCGGGGCCAAGCTTCCTGCCATCCTGCAGACCTCTATACCAGGCAGTGTCAGAGGAAGGTCCTAAAAATTGTCAAAGACTCCAGCCACCCTAATCATAAACTGTTCTTTCTGATACCGCACAGCAAGCGGTACCGGAGCGCCAAGTCTAGGTCCAAGAGGCTTCTAAACAGCTTCTACCCCAAAGCCATAAGACTCCTGAACATCTAATCAAATGTCTACCCAGACTATTTGCATTAACCCCCCCCCCCCTTCTACGCTGCTGCTCTCTTATTATCTATGCATAGTCACTTTAATAACACTACCAACATGTACATATTACCTCAATTACCTCGACTAACCGGTTCCCCCGCACATTGACTCTGTACCGGTACACCCTGTATATAGCCGCATTGTCTTAAAACTGCACGGTTGGTTAAGTGCTTGTAAGTAAGCATTTCACTGTAAGGTTGTATTCAGGGCATGTGACAAATAACATTTGATTTGCAGGCATCCGGCCCGCAACAAGGAGTAGCTACTTGGCGATGAGCCAAGTAAAGCCCCACCGGCCAAACCCGGACGACGCTGAGCCACCCTATGGGGTTCCCAGTCATGGCCGGATCGAACCCCAGGCTGTTGTGATGCCACTACACTTCAATGCAGTGCCTTAGACCGCTGCACCACTCGTCTTGGCCGGCCGCCCAACAACCTGCCCGCTTGACCCTATCCCCTCCTCTCTTCTCCAGACAATTTCCGGAGACCTTCTCCCTTACCTCACCTCGCTCATCAACTCATCCCTGACCGCTGGCTACGTCCCTTCCGTCTTCAAGAGAGCGAGAGTTGCACCCCTTCTGAAAAAACCTACACTCGATCCCTCCGATGTCAACAACTACAGACCAGTATCCCTTCTTTCTTTTCTCTCCAAAACTCTTGAACGTGCCGTCCTTGGCCAGCTCTCCCGCTATCTCTCTCAGAATGACCTTCTTGATCCAAATCAGTCAGGTTTCAAGACTAGTCATTCAACTGAGACTGCTCTTCTCTGTATCACGGAGGCGCTCCGCATTGCTAAAGCTAACTCTCTCTCCTCTGCTCTCATCCTTCTAGACCTATCGGCTGCCTTCGATACTGTGAACCATCAGATCCTCCTCTCCACCCTCTCCGAGTTGGGCATCTCCGGCGCGGCCCACGCTTGGATTGCGTCCTACCTGACAGGTCGCTCCTACCAGGTGGCGTGGCGAAAATCTGTCTCCTCACCACGCGCTCTCACCACTGGTGTCCCCCAGGGCTCTGTTCTAGGCCCTCTCCTATTCTCGCTATACACCAAGTCACTTGGCTCTGTCATAACCTCACATGGTCTCTCCTATCATTGCTATGCAGACGACACACAATTAATCTTCTCCTTTCCCCCTTCTGATGACCAGGTGGCGAATCGCATCTCTGCATGTCTGGCAGACATATCAGTGTGGATGACAGATCACCACCTCAAGCTGAACCTCGGCAAGACGGAGCTGCTCTTCCTCCCGGGAAGGACTGCCCGTTCCATGATCTCGCCATCACGGTTGACAACTCCATTGTGTCCTCCTCCCAGAGCGCTAAGAACCTTGGCGTGATCCTGGACAACACCCTGTCGTTCTCAACTAACATCAAGGCGGTGGCCCGTTCCTGTAGGTTCATGCTCTACAACATCCGCAGAGTACGACCCTGCCTCACACAGGAAGCGGCGCAGGTCCTAATCCAGGCACTTGTCATCTCCCGTCTGGATTACTGCAACTCGCTGTTGGCTGGGCTCCCTGCCTGTGCCATTAAACCCCTACAACTCATCCAGAACGCCGCAGCCCGTCTGGTGTTCAACCTTCCCAAGTTCTCTCACGTCACCCCGCTCCTCCGCTCTCTCCACTGGCTTCCAGTTGAAGCTCGCATCCGCTACAAGACCATGGTGCTTGCCTACGGAGCTGTGAGGGGAACGGCACCTCAGTACCTCCAGGCTCTGATCAGGCCCTACACCCAAACAAGGGCACTGCGTTCATCCACCTCTGGCCTGCTCGCCTCCCTACCACTGAGGAAGTACAGTTCCCGCTCAGCCCAGTCAAAACTGTTCGCTGCTCTGGCCCCCCAATGGTGGAACAAGCTCCCTCATGACGCCAGGACAGCGGAGTCAATCACCACCTTCCGGAGACACCTGAAACCCCACCTCTTTAAGGAATACCTAGGATAGGATAAGTAATCCTTCTCACCCCCCACCCTAAAATATTTAGATGCACTATTGTAAAGTGGCTGTTCCACTGGATGTCATAAGGTGAATGCACCAATTTGTAAGTCGCTCTGGATAAGAGCGTCTGCTAAATGACTTAAATGTAAATGTGAGGCCTTTTGTTTTCCTTTTAAATTAATGATATGTACACATTGATTCTTTAAGAATATATTTTATACATTTCCAATGAACTTAGTTCAACTGTTATACCAAATCAATACCCAACATATGAACTTGTTCTTCCCCAAAACAAGTTCAATTTAAACAAACATGGTTAAAATTATTATGGGTGGTAAGTCCTTGCATCCATACCCCCGTCTATGAATTAGAGAGTGGTTACATTTCTCCAGCTCCATCCCTCAGCTTTTCACCGAAACAGGCGAGGGGAAAATTATTTGTTATTGTTTCAACTGCTGATTGCTGCTTTAAGGGGAAAGTAATCCCAAAGTAACAAAGTAATCAGATTACGTTACTGAGTTTGGGTAATCCAAAAGTTACATTACTGGACATGTATTTAGTAACTGCAATGGATTGCATTTAGAAAGTAACTTATTCAACCCTGATTTCATTGTTTTTGTTCCTTGGTTTGCTTTTCCATGAACTTCTCCTGACTTACTGTACCAAGGTGCTCTATTTAAGCAGGTCTATTTCTGTCATGTTGTATTTCATACAGTAACAACCTGTCTCTCGTTCTGTCACACCTTCCATATCTCAGCTAATCAGTCAAATGTCAGGCCAACAACACCTGTTACTGGCAGCAAGCAATGTCCAATGTGATTCCAGGGGATGGAAACAGAGTCTTCAATGCCTTTGCTGACTTGAGAGATACAGTGTGAAGAGTTGTTGCAGAAAGTATAGACACGGGATTGGAAGGACTGTATCTTTGAAAAAGCAAGATTTCAAGGGAAATTTGAGAAATGTGTGATTTTACGCAACTTTTCTGTTTGCAAGCAAAGGTGACACAGACTTTTATTTGAACATTACCAAGATGGTTTGACAGAAAAAAAAAGCATGAAGTCACGAGCTCTGCTGGCCAGCTACTGCGTAGCAACCTAGCGGTGCCATAAGCCCTAGTCTGCTAGAAAGCCCATTATGATCGCCACAATGGCCAACAGGCTATGAGGAGGCTTGCACCCTCATGCCATAGACATTAAGGTTGACTCACCCAGTCAGGATGAAAATGATTACATCAACCATGATCCTTTGCTAGTTATGGCCACTTTCACCATGATCCTTAACAATTATTTATAAGTGCCATTCAGCCCCATTGTGCAAAATGGTGCACTTCAAATTAAAATACTTCCGGGTTCATGGGAGCTTTCCATAGGAATATATGGATGATGTCAGCGCTATCACTATCTACTATTTTAAATGTGTATGGAATATACTAGACAATTTATCGATCTCAGAGGGGGAAATTCCCTTCATTGTTTTGGAGAGATTGATAAGATGATTTAAAAGTAGAGTGCAATCCGAGTGCATTTCCCTATTGCTATCTGTAGCCAGCCACTCAACCTTTCCCGGAATCAGGTCACATGGTGTCAGCAGGAGGGTCTCCCCTAGCAACCCAGCCTCCAACCAAGTTCCAAATGGACTTTCGTGTCAGTTCCTCTTGCTGCCCTTCTCCCTGCAGCCAGCTAATGCTAAAATAGGAGATTGGAGCGGCGCGGGCTGCTTTCTGCTGGAGTGTTCGTCAATCAGGGACATAGTCATGCAGGCCGGCAGAGATGCAGGGCCCAGACCCTATCTGATGGACACACACACATGGGTCTGTGCTGGGCAGCAGTGGGGGGCTAGTTATCAGTAACAGCCACTGGGGACCATGCAGGCAAGCACATGCAAGCAAGCACATGACTAACTGACTGGCTGTCATGACAGTAAAAACAGGCATTTCTGTTCGGTATGAGGAGGATGTGCACAGCTGGTGGAATGCCCGCCATTCCTGTCCGCTGATGCAGTTAGCACAGCTGGGATCAGCTAGTTGATAGTCTGTCCAACTCCTCTTGGATACATGCAGTAGGCCCATGGTTCCCTGGATCAGATAGATAGAAAAGCAGTGTGTTACTGAAACAGCCAGACCAATTGGTCAGCCAAGGACAGCCCAGACATTCTGACACCTCTGAGGTGACATCGATAGTTTGACAAGCTAGGAATGAGGCCACCATTACTGTATGAAGCAAGTTGGAACTGGTCAGAGAAACACATTTATAACTATACTTTATAGAGAAACATTATATCAAAATAAATTAGCGTCTGTTCGAACAGAACAAACAAAAACTAACCTCTGATTATCAAGCTTAATGTACAATCCACAGAAACCAGTGGAGGCTGCTGAGGGGAGGACGGCACATAATAATGGCTGGAACGGCACAAATGGAATGGCATCAAATACATGGAAACCATGGAAACTATGTGTTTGATGTATATGATTCCATTCCACTAATTCCGCTCCAGCCATTACCATGAGCCCGTTCTCCCCAATTAAGGTGCCATCAACCTCCTGGGAGAGAAACCATGATACCTTGTTCATTTGTTTGGTTTCATGGATCAAGATACTAAAATGCATACTTATCTCAACCACATTCAATCCGTGATCTCAAGAGTGTGTGGAGCAGTGGAGACAGGGCTCCCGTGAGACAAGGCTCCAGTGTGATACTGTCTGCGGCATGTGTCTAGGTCTGGAATCACACCGGAGGCCATCATAATTCCAGGAAGCCAGAAGAAACTGGAGAGGCAACCGACTGTATGCCAACGACACAAGGTCACAGTCTGAGGAGGCCTCATTGACCTCCACGGTTTAGGAGGACCATGTGGCTTGGCCTATAAAGTGGCATGTAATCATGGGAGCCAGGATTCACATGGGTAGAATAACATGTAATACTGTAGATATTCAAGTGTCCCAGTGCAGTGTCTGCCATCTCCGTTTAATTCAAGGATTTATTTGAGCAAAATAATGCACACATTTTGTATACTGAATTGTGCGGTATGAAAGGCTAGGAAACATGCAAACATTACCAAAATACTTTTTGTTTTGTCACCTAATCACTGTAGTTTATCCAATACATGGCACACCCACCCGTCTGTTTGTTTGTTCATTACCTTCATCTAATCAATGCTTCCAAAATCCCCCCTTGTCCCTACTAACAACCTGAAAAGACCCAGCTCATGTTAATATTGTCTTCTCTCCCTTATCTCCCACACCTCTTCAGTGTAGGGAGCTGCAGTGGAGTGGTGGGGGGGGGGGGTTGAGGTTAGTGGGTTGGTCGTTGCTGGCTGGCTGGCAGGGGCCATGGGGGGTGCTCTGGGCCCGTGCCAAGGCATCCTAGGCAGCTAGGCGCACAAAGCTACCCTTGCCATTGTACATGTCTGCGCCTCTCCAAAATTTACACAGCAGGTCAAAAATAATCAAGAGATACCTGGTGATATGGACCAGGCTGTTGCTATTAATGAAGCAGTAGACTGTGTCTTTACAAGGGAAAGCTGAGAGAGTTTGAGCATTGCTGCCTGCTATTAAACCAAACCATGACCCGAGCACTGAGAAGGGGTAAGCTCTCCTCGGTGTGCCCTGAAGAACCCATGTTACGAACCTGACACCCCGGGCCTCTCCGGGTCCAGACTTCTCAGGGTCACGGAGAAGGGAATGGGAGGGTTGAGAGGGGGCCGGGGTAAACTTCCCTTAAGGTCACTGTCCGGTTGTTGTTGAGCAAAACACAAACAGCTCAGAAAATTGTTAACTGCCAAAGAGGATTGTCTGCCGCTGGGCGGTATGCTCCACAGTTGCCCTTGGGATTTATGTTCTGTATATTATGGTGGAACATGTCTGTGCCTGTCTGACCCACATGCCAGGCAGAATTCATTCCAAAATACCAAGTACTGTGTACCCAACATACCCAACATCCAAGTGTCAATGACTGCTGTGTAATCATAAAGCAACAGCACTCCACCACATACAAGTTCATACATGTAGATTTTCGATCCAGATCAACAATAACACATATTATTGTGATATACACCGCACCAGTAGGACACAATGTTTTCTTTATCGTCTATAACTTAACGATCCATTTTGTAAAGTGAACATACTCCCTGTGCATTGACTACTGTGTTGCATGGCCCTGTGTAGTTTACAAATCTTTACAAATCATAGGCTAGCCAAGAAATTACAAATGTGAATGTATCAACCGTTTTCATAATCATATACAGAATTATATCTAAAAACAAACTTGCCATTATCAAGCATACAGTGGCAAGAAAAAGTATGTGAACACTTTGGAAATACCTGGATTTCTGCATAAATGTGTAATAACATTTGATCTGATCTGTATCTAGGTCACAATAATAGGCAAATGCAGTCTGCTTAAACTAATAACACACAAACAATTATACGTTTTCATGTCTTTATTGAACACACTGTGTAAACATTCACAGTGCAGGGTGGGAAAAGTATGTGAACCCTTGGATTTAATAACTGGTTGACCCTCCTTTGGCAGCAGTAACCTCAACCAAACGTTTTCTGTAGTTGCGGATCAGACCTCCACAACGGTCAAGAGGAATTTTGGATCATTTCTCTTTACAAAACTGTTTCAGTTCAGCAATATTTTTGGAATGTCTGGTGTGAACCGCTCTATTGAGGTCATGCCACAGCAGCTCAATCGGGTTGAGGTCAGGACAATGACTGGGCCACTCCAGAAGGCATATTTTCTTCTGCTGAAGCCATTCTGTTGTTGATTTACTTCTCTGTTTTGGGTCGTTGGCGGACAGCCTAACATTCTCCTGCAAAATGTCTTGATAAACGTAATACATTTTTCCATCGAAGGTGGCAAGCTGTCCAGACCCTGAGGCAGCAAAGCAGCCCCAGACCGTGATTCTTCCTCCACCATACTGTACAGTTGTTCTTTTTGGACAGCAGTGGCTTCTTCCTTGGTGTCCTACCATGAACACCATTCTTGTTAAGTGTTTTATGTATCGTAGACTCGTCAACAGAGATTTTAGCATCTTCCAGAGATTTCTGTAAGTCTATAGCTGACACTCTAGGATTCTTCTTAACCTCATTGAGCATTCAGCGCTGTGCTTTTGCAGTCATCTTTGCAGGACGGCCACTCCTACGGAGAGTAGCAACAGTGCTGAACTTTCTGCATTTATAGACCGTTTCTCTTCCCATACACTGATGAACATCAAGGCTTTTAGAGATACTTTTGTAACCCTTTCCAGCTTCATGCAAGTCAACAATTCTTCATCTTAGGTCTTCTGAGATCTCTTTTGTTCGAGGCATGGTTCACATCAGGCAATGCTTCTTGTGAATAGCAAATTCAAATAAAAAATTAAAAAAGATTATTGGGCAAGGCAGCTCTAACTAACATCTCCAATCTCGTCTCATTGATTGGACTCCAGGTTAGCTGACTCCTGACTCCTGACAATTATCAGGTTAGCTGACTCCTGGTTAGCTGACTCCTGACTCCTGACTCCTGACAATTATCAGGTTAGCTGACTCCTGGTTAGCTGACTCCTGACTCCTGACAATTATCAGGTTAGCTGACTCCTGGTTAGCTGACTCCTGACTCCTGACAATTATCAGGTTAGCTGACTCCAGGTTAGCTGACTCCTGACTCCTGACAATTATCAGGTTAGCTGACTCCTGGTTAGCTGACTCCTGGTTAGCTGACTCCTGACTCCTGACAATTATCAGGTTAGCTGACTCCAGATTAGCTGACTCCTGACTCCTGACAATTATCAGGTTAGCTGACTCCTGGTTAGCTGACTCCTGATTCCTGACTCCTGACAATTATCAGGTTAGCTGACTCCTGGTTAGCTGACTCCTGATTCCTGACTCCTGACAATTATCAGGTTAGCTGACTCCTGGTTAGCTGACTCCTGACTCCTGACAATTATCAGGTTAGCTGACTCCTGGTTAGCTGACTCCTGACTCCTGACAATTATCAGGTTAGCTGACTCCAGATTAGCTGACTCCTGACTCCTGACAATTATCAGGTTAGCTGACTCCTGGTTAGCTGACTCCTGACTCCTGACTCCTGACAATTATCAGGTTAGCTGACTCCAGGTTAGCTGACTCCTGACTCCTGACAATTATCAGGTTAGCTGACTCCTGGTTAGCTGACTCCTGACTCCTGAATCCTGACTCCTGACTCCTGACAATTATCAGGTTAGCTGACTCCAGGTTAGCTGACTCCTGACTCCTGACAATTATCAGGTTAGCTGACTCCTGGTTAGCTGACTCCTGACTCCTGAATCCTGACTCCTGACTCCTGACAATTATCAGGTTAGCTGACTCCAGGTTAGCTGACTCCTGACTCCTGACAATTATCAGGTTAGCTGACTCCAGGTTAGCTGACTCCTGACTCCTGACAATTATCAGGTTAGCTGACTCCAGGTTAGCTGACTCCTGACTCCTGACAATTATCAGGTTAGCTGACTCCTGGTTAGCTGACTCCTGACAATTATATTTTGGAAAAGTCATTAGCCTAGTGGTTCACATACTTTTTCCAACCTACACTGTGAATGTTTAAATTATGTATTCAATATAGACAAGAAAAATACAATAATTTGTGTGTTATTAGTTTAAGCACAGTATGTTTGTCTTGATTGTCTTGATTGGAGTCTAGCTGTGGTAAATTCCATTGATTGGACATGATTTGGAAAGGCACACACTTGTTTATATAAGGTCCCACAGTTGACAGTGCATGTCAGAGAAAAAAACAAGCTATGAGGTCCAAGGAATTGTTCATAGAGTTCCTAGACAGGATTGTGTCGAGGCTGAAAATGTGTGCAGCAATAAAGATTCCCAAGAACACAATGGCCTCCATTATTCTTAAATGGAAGAAGTTTGGAACCACCAAGTTTCTTCCTAGACTTCTTCCTAGAGCTGGTCGCCTGGCCAAACTGAGCAATCGAGGGAGAAGGGCCTTGGTCAGGGAGGTGGCCAAGATCCCAATGGTCACTCTGAGCTGTAGAGTTCTGCAGCACTCCACCAATCAGGCCTTTATGGTAGATTGGCCAGATGGAAGCCACTCCTCGGTAAAGGGCACAAGACAGCCCGCTTGGAGTTTGCCAAAGGGCACCTAAAGGACTCTCAGACCATGAGAAACAAGATTCTCTGGTCTGATGAAACTAAGATTGAACTCTTTGGCCTGAATGCCAAGCATCACATCTGGAGGAAACCTGTGACCATCCCTACGGTGAAGTATGGTGATGGCAGCATCATGCTGTGGGGATGTTTTTCAGCAGCAGGGACTGGGAGACAAGTCAGGATCGAGGCAAAGATGAACGGAGCAAAATACTGAGAGTTCCTTGATGAAAATCTGCTACAGAGCGCTCAGGACCTCAGACTGGGATGAAGGTTCACCTTCCAACAGGACAACGCCCCTAAGCACACAGCCAAGACAAGTGGCTTTGGGACAAGTCTCTAAATGTCCTTGAGTGGCCCAACCAGAGCCCGGACTTGAATCCGATTTACCCTTTCTGGAGAGACGTGAAAATACCTGTGCAGTGACGGTCCCCATCCAACCTGAGAGGATCTGCAAAGAAGAATAGCAGAAACTCCCCAAATACAGGTGTGCCAAGCTTGTAGTTTCATACGAAGAAGACTCTATGCTGTCATTTCTGCCAAAGGTGCTTCAACAAAGTACTGAGTAAAGAGTTTGGCAGGTGCGATGAGGGGTGCTCTGGGCCCGTGCCAAGGCATCCTAGGCAGCTGGGTGCACAAAGCTACCCTTTCCATTCTACAAGTCTGCTCCTCTCCAAAATGTATACAGCAGGTCAAAAAGGGTCTGAATACTTATGTAAATGTGATATTTCAATTTAAAATTTGTAATACATTTATAAAAACCTGTTTTTGCTTTGTCATTGTGGGTTATTGTGTGTAGATTGATGAGGGGGAAACAATTTAATTGAATTGAAGGTTGTAATGTAACAAAATGTGGAAAAAGTCAAGAGGTCTGAATACTTTCCGAATGCACTGTAAATGGATGCATTAGGATGCGCTGAGCTCCGGGCATATTATCTCATTTCATCATCAACCACGTTCTAATCTAATACAGGAAATGTTTATTTTTCAATGAGACAGCGCCTTCCAAGCAGCTATCAGAGCGAATGAACAAAATAAATGGTAAAGAAAGTCTAAAGCGATGAAGACGCTTCACAGTGGTCTATGTTTGTCCATCAAAACAATTATCTTTACAATTGGTGAGTGACTCCTGTATATTTAAATACTGTATGTTTATATCTCCAGTCACGGAAAAACATGTCTTCTAAAATCGAATTCTGATTCAATAACTGGATCTGCAGAATTGAATGATTGTGAATAACTTCGTAATATGATCGTCTATGCATGTTTCACTAGCAAATTTGTCTAAATGATCAAGCTTGGAGAGGGCTAGTTGTTATACTCATGGATTTGCTGCAGATACTCTGTTTGCGTTTACATGTCTGTTGAGCAGAGAGCGTGTTGAGAATCATCAGAAGTAATCTAATATATGCATATGCCATTTAGCAGACGATTTTATCCAAAGCGACTTGTGTGCTTATGTATGGGTGGTCCCGGAATTCAAACCTAAAACCCTGGCATTACAAGCGCATGCTTTACAAACTTGAGCTACAAAGGATCAAACCATGGTCTCCTCGTGGCTGCCAATGGAATGTGACTAGGGAGGGTCGGCTGTGTACAGTGTCAACTACCCAGTCTCCAGTGCTGGTGGTTTGACAGTGAAATTATTGGGGGTCTGGTGTTGGGCGGTGTGCTATCATGCGTCATGTGACCCATGTTGCAACATTATTGTTCAATCTATCTGGCAATCACACACTGTCAACAGAGTCGGGCCTCAACAAGACTGGCTCCAAAATAGATATGTGAGCTCTGTTTATGTGTGTTTTAGTAACACCTTGAAGAAGTTCATTAGATATATTTAGTTTTGTTACCACAATGCTCTTGTATGGAAAGGCTATGACCTTGAATAGCAAATGCACTGTCCATTGAAATATACAGTTGAAGTAGGAAGATAACATACACTTAGGTTGGAGTCATTAAAACTCGTTTTTCAACCACTCCACAAATGTCTTGTTAACAAACTATAGTTTTGGCAAGTCGGTTAGGACATCTACTTTGTGCATTACACAATTCATTTTTCCAACAATTGTTTACAGACAAGTTGTTTCACTTATAATTCACTGTATCACAATTCCAGTGGGGCAGAAGTTTACGTACACTAAGTTGACTGTCCCTTTAAACTTCTTGGAAAATTCCAGAAAATGATGTCATGGCTTTAGATGCTTCTGATAGGCTAATTTACATCATTTGAGTCAATTGGAGGTGTACCTTTGGATGTATTTCAAGGCCTACCTTCAAACTCACTGCCTCTGCTTGACATCATGGGAAAATCAAAAGAAATCAGCCAAGACCTCAGAAATTGTAAACCTCCACAAGTCTGGTTCATCCTTGGGAGCAATTTCCAAACGCCTGAAGGTACCACATTCATCTGTTCAAACAATAGTACGCAAGTATAATCGCCATGGGACCACGCAGCCGTCATACCGCTCAGGAAGGAGACACGTTCTGTTCTGTCTCCTACAGATAAACATACTTTGGTGCGAAAAGTGCAAATCAATCCCAGAACAACAGCAAAGGACCTTGTGAAGATGCTGGAGGAAACAGGTACAAAAGTTTCTATATCCATAGTAAAATGAGTCCTATATTGACATAACCTGAAAGGCCACTCAGCAAGGAAGAAGACACTGCTCCAAAACCGCCATAATAAAGCTAGACTATGTTTTGCAACTGCACATGGAGGACAAAAATCATACTTTTTGGAGAAATGTCCTCTGGTCTGATGAAACAAAAATAGAACTCTTTGGCCATAATGACCATCATTGTGTATGGAGGAAAAAGGGGGAAGCTTGCAAGCCGAAGAACACCATCCCAACCGTGAAGCACGGGGGTGGCAGCATCATGTTGTAGGGGTGCTTTACTGCAGGAGGGACTGGTGCACCACAAAATAGATGGCATCATGAGGTCGGACAATTATGTGGATATAGTGAAGCAACATCTCAAGACATCAGTCGGGAAGTTAAAGCTTGTGGCTCTTCCAAATGGACAATGACCGTAAGCATACTTCCAAAGTTGAGGCAAAATGTCTTAAGGACAACAAAGTGAAGGTATTGGAGTGGCCATCACAAAGCCCTGACCTCAATCCCATAGAAAATTTGTGGGCAGAACTGAAAAAGCGTGTGCGAGCAAGGAGGCCTACAAACCTGATTCATTTCCACCAGCTCTGTCAGGAGGACTGGGCCAAAATTCACCCAACTTATTGTGGGAAGCTTGTGGAAGGCTACCTGAAATGTTTGACCCAATGTCACGTTCTGACCTTTATTTCCTGTGTTTTGTATTTAGTTAGTATGGTCAGGGCGTGAGTTGGGTGGGCAGTCTAGGTTTGTTTTCTAGGTTTTGGGAATTTCTATGTTTCGGCCTAGTACGGTTCTCAATCAGAGGCAGGTGTCATTAGTTGTCTCTGATTGAGAATCATACTTAGGTGGCCTGGGTTTCACTGTGTGTTTGTGGGTGATTGTTCCTGTCTCTGTGTGTGCACCAGATAGGACTGTTTTGAGTTTTCACATTTCTTGTTTTTGTTAGTTTGTTCATGTGTACCTTAACGTATTAAAAAGTACCATGGACAATTACCACGCCGCGTATTGGTCCTCTGATCCGTTTCGCCTCTCCTCTTCGGAAGAAGAGGAGGAAATTCATTACACCCAAGTTAAACATTTTAAAGGCAATGCTACCAAATACTAATTGAGTGTACAGTATGTAAACTTCTGTCCCACTGGGAATGTGATGAAAGAAATCAAATCTGAAATACATCCTTCTTTCTTCTATTATTCTGACATTTCACATTCTTAAAATAAAGTGGTGATCCTAACCGGCCCCAAAACAGGGAATTTTTACTAGGATTAAATGTCAAGAATTGTGAAAAACTGAGTTTGAAGGTATTTGGCTAAGGTGTATGTAAACGTATGACTTCAACTGTAATTGTTTAACTTTTAATAAGAACTACTCCTACTTCTACTACTACTACGCTACTACTAAAATACTACTGCTACTACTAATAATACTGCTACTTGGCTACTACTACTACTACTACTACTACTGCTGCTTCTAGTACTACTACTACTATTACAACTACAACTGCTGCTACTAGGCTACTACTACAACTAGGCTACTACTACTACTTGGCTACTACTAGGCTACTACTACTTTTTTTAAATATATATTTTTTAAACATTTTTTATGTAATCTTTATTTAACTAGGCAAGTCAGATAAGAACAAATTCTTATTTACAATGACGGCCTACCAAAAGGCCTGCTGCGGGGATGGGGGCCTGGGATAAAAATATATATTTTTAAATACAATATAAATATAGGACAAAACACACATTACAACAAGAGAGACAACACTATATAAAGAGAGACCTAGGACAACAACACAGCAAGGCAGCAACACATGACAACACAGCATGGTAGCAACACAACATAACAACAACATGGTAGCAACACAACATGGTAGCAGCACAAAACATGGTACTACAAACATGATACAAGCTACTACTAATACTAATACTAATACTAGTAGTAGTACTACTACTACTACATTCTACAACTACTGCTGCTGCTACTACTACTGCTACTACTACACTACTACTACAGACTAAAGACATCAAGTTCAATCTGTGTTTTTCTGCTCTACTAATAATACTGCTACTAGGCTACTACTGCTACTACTACTACTACTACTACTAGGCAACTGCTACTATTAGGCTACTACTACTACTACTCAGCTGCTACTACACTACTACTATTATTACCACTACTGCTACTAGTACTATTACTACTGTACTGCTGCTGCTGGTGGTGCTACTACTACTTCTACTACAGCCACTACTACACTACTACTACTATTATGGACTAAAGACATCATCAAGTTCAATCTGTGAAAGTATTTTTCTGCTCTGTTTCACATTGGATTAAATATCACTGTCCTCATCTGTCTTATCTACATGAACATCCTGTTTTCAGCTATCAGTTTCATCCTTACAACAAGTTGTGGACGCGTGACTGTCTGAGACAGATATTAGAGAAGTGCATTAGCTTGTTCTATAACAAAGTTTATCCCTGTGTTTCAGAGTCTATGTTGACAAATGTGAGAGGAAATGAACTGGAAAGCAATGAAGAACCAGGTAAGAAATAAATATTCCTCAAAATTCATATCTATACTATAATGAGTGCTTTTTCTGTCAGTAGACGTTTAGTTGAGTGACCTATTTAGTCAGTGACCTATGCAGCTCAAACACTGACATGCCAAACAAGCCAATCCCCTATTACAATCCAAGGCCTTCCGATTCCAATTGAGAACCACTGATGCACTCGAAGCATTTCAGATCAACACAGGTTCATACAGGGACTGAGGACCTAACAAGCATTTCGCTACACTCGCATTTAACATCTGCTAACCATGTGTATGTGACAAATAAATTTGATTTGACCTTTCTTTAATCAGACTGAAGAAAAAGTTGACACATTGCATTCGGCAGCTCTCACGTGTAAACTGTCCTCTTGAGCAATACAAGCAACTGTGTGCAGCTGCTTTCACAACATGCTGTTACAACATGCTGTTGATGACTTAGTCTGCATATTACATTCTCAACATTGTGTGTTGGTTTTTCTCAGATGCCACATATGCTTGGATTGGGGCAGGGATCGGGCTCTTCTTTGCTATCTGTTTTATTGGCAGCAAGCTCTACATGATTAAAAAGCATATGCTTGATAATGAAGTTTCAGGTAAATGCATAAGCACTACTGCGTAATAGCATACCCTGATATACCCTGATATATGTGAAACTGAAAAGCATTCTTTACTTGTTTTAGAGTATTCCGTAAAAAGACCATCTCTTCGGTAAGTGGACAGTATCTAACATGATGGTAGTATCGATATATAACAAATTTGACTTAACTTCCCATGTGTGGTTTTATTCCTTTGCTAATAGAACTACTTTGGTGGACATGAAGGACTGAAGAAGAGTAACTGATAGATGAAGAGAGCAGGACACCAGGGGAATACTGAAGATAAATGGCATCTACTAATCTACTAATGTAATTCACTGTTTGGGCATACACAATGTGAATAACAATTTAGTAATGTGTGTTGGAAGAGGGTCCACCCTATGTTCCCTAAGCCCTATGTTTCCTCAGCCCTATGCTCTCTCAGCCCTATGTTCCCTCAGCCCTATGGACCCTCAGCCCTATGGTCCCTCAGCCCTATGTTCCCTAACACCTATGCATGGCAATTTTAGAATGTAAATCTTGGTGGGGCATGCCAGCAAAGCCACTACACAACACAACAATAAACAATACATTAATTACACTACTACGGTGCCCACAAACTGTTAGTGCCTACATAAAGCTGTCCCGACGAGTCCAAACAGCAGTCCCAACACCTTACCACTGGCTCTCAGCGGAGCCTTGTCTGGCAGCGAAACATTTAATTCAGACTCATTTACTGCCTTTAAAAAAAATATAGCTGATTTGGCTGAAGATCTTCTTCTGTTGGCACTCCAAAAGGGCCCAGCTACAACACAAATTGTCATTTTGTTCGATAAAGTCTTTATTTCCCCAAAAACTCAGTTTAGCTGGCGCGCTTCATTCAATAATCCACTGGTTTCCCAACTTCAAAATGCATACAAAATGAATCCCAAACATTACCTATAAACTTCTTCAAACAAGTCAAACAATGTTTATAATCAAACCACAGGTACCCAAATACATAAATAAACAATACAATTTAAGACGGAGAATCAATATTGTCTTTACCGGAGAAAAACAACAAAGAACATGTTCTCATCCACACACATGAAAACACTTCAGCCAAAATGGGAAGCACTTAGTAAAACTACAAATTCTAGATAATTTTTCCAAAAACAAGCCTGAAACTCTTTCTAAAGACTGTTGACATCTAGTGGAAGCCCTAGGAACTGTAATCTGGGAGGTTTTCCCTTTATATTAAACATGACAGCCATTGGAAACAGTGGTAGGCTGAAAAAAAAATCTGGATGGTTTGTCCCTGGGTTTTCGCCTGCCATATCAGTTATGTTATACTCACAGACATTATTTTAACAGTTTTAGAAACTATAGAGTGTTTCCTATCCACATCTACAAACCATATGCATATCCTAGCTTCTGGGCCTGAGTAACAGGCAGTTTACTATGGACAAGCTTTTCATCCAGATGGCAAAATACTGCCCCCTAGCCCAAAGAGGTTTTAAACTCACCGAAGTCAGATATCCCAGTTCCGAGTTAACAGTTGTTTTGAGCGTGGCAGAAATCATGCTGGATTGACAGCATGGCCAATGTTGAATGTTAATCATTTTAAGCTTGGAAAAGAGACCCTTAAACCCAGAATTGGGACCACACACCCACTCTACTGAATAGCAGACGAGTGATTGCTTTGCAATGCTTGCAGTTAGCCACTGATTTATTCCAAATCACTCATTGTTGAATTTGCAATTTCCTTCTTGTTGTGTAATGTTTATGTCCAATGGCCGATGAGCACCAATACATTTTATCTATAATTTCTCTTCATTATTTCTCTTCATATGACAAGGATTAAAACACATTTTCCAGTAGATTGTCGACTTGATTCATGATGATGACTGCTAGCTAAGATGTTGAGATGATCAGTCTACTGTAGCTACTGTAGATATAACATGACTTGACGTCATTTTATCTGTGGCCAATGACCTTGAGCCTTCTTGATGGGCACTTCAAATGTAACTCTATGGCAGCACCCAAGGGGCTAATTTTGGCAGGGACATAGGTTCCCCCCTCTACTGACTCCCCATCCCGCATGCGGGAGCGTAATCATCGCCTGACACAAATTAGCATAATGCAACGGACATAAATATCCCTAGAAAATATTCCTATTCATGAAAATCACAAATGAAATATATTGAGACACAGCTTAGCCTTTTGTTAATCACTCTGTCATCTCAGATTTTAAAAATATGCTTTACAGCCAAAGCTAGACAAGCATTTGTGTAAGTTTATCGATAGCCTAGCATAGCATTACGCCTTGCTAGCAGCAGGCAACCTTGTCACAAATCAGAAAAGCAATCAAATTAAATTGTTTACCTTTTGATGAACTTCGGATATTTTCACTCACGAGACTCCCAGGTAGATAGCCAAAGTTCATTTCTTCCCAAAAGATTATTTTTGTAGGCGAAATAGCTTCGTTTGTTCTTCATGTTTGGCTGAGAAATCGCCCGGAAATTGCAGTCATGAAAACGCAAAAAATATTCAAAATTAGCTCCATAATATCAACAGAAACATGGCAAATGTTGTTTATAATCAATCCTCAAGGTGTTTTTCAAATATCTATTCGATAATATATCCGTCGGGACAATTCGTTTTTCAGTAGAACCGATTGGAGAGAGTCTCCCTGGGAGCCATCAGGTAACGACTTACGCAATGTAGCCGCCTACGGCTATTCTTCAACATAAATGCGTAAAACTACGTAACAATGCTGTAGACACCTTGGGGAATACGTAGAAAGTGTAAGCTGGTTGATAGCACATTCACAGCTCAATAGCGACTCATTGGAACGCAGCGCTTTCAAAATATGGGGCACTTCCGGATTGGATTCTTCTTCAAATCAGGCTATTTATATAGCCTGCAACATCAGTTCTGTTACACTCACAAACAATATCTTTACAGTTTTGAAAACGTTAGAGTGTTTTCCCACAGCTGTCAATGCAGGTGTGCATATTCTAGCATCCAAAACCTGACAAAATATCCTGTCTAATGTGGGGGAACGTCCTCTTTTTCGGGTAGAGATTATAACAGAACCCAAAAATGTAAATGACCAGCATGGTCCCCTTAAGGTGACAGAACACTCAGCCAATCAGGTGGACTGGGGACAACAAGAGCCAACATTCAACCACTGGCTGCCCCTAGGGCCAGGTCCAAAAGCACTGAGCTAAGCCAAAACACCAGTATTCTGGAAACAATATCTTTACAGTTTTGGAAACGTTAGAGTGTTTTCTATCCACAGCTGTCAATTATGTGCATATTCTAGCATCTTGTCCTGACAAAATATCCTGTCTAAAACGGGAACGTTTTTTTCCCCAAAAATGTAAATACTTCGCAACAGGTTTTCAAACTGATATGTGACACGTATTGATGCTAAAATAACATGCAAAACAAGCAACCCAAAACATTTAGCTAAAAATGTGGAGCTCAGAATGCACCACCTGCCACTGGCCCTACGTTACCTAAGCCCTTTATTTTAATTTTTTTATTTCACCTTTATTTAACCAGGTATGCCAGTTGAGAACAAGGTCTCATTTTTTCTACAGCGATCTGGCCAAGATAAAGCAATGCAGTGCGACAAAAAACAACAACACAGAGTTACACGTGTACAGTCAACAAAAGTACAGTCAATAACACAATAGAAAAATCTATATACAGTGTGTGCAAATGGAGTAAGGAGGTAAGGCAATAAATAGACCATAGTAGCGAAGTAATTACAATGTAGCAAATGAACACTGGAGTGATAGATGTGTAAGTAGAAATACTGGTGTGCAAAAGAGCAAAAAAAGTCAACAAAAACAATATGGGGATGAGGTAGGTAATTGGATGGGCTATTTACAGCTGGGCTGTGTACAGCTGCAGCAAATGGTAAGCAGCTCAGATAGCTGATCCTTAAAGTTAGTGAGGGAGATATAAGTTTCCAACTTCAGCGATTCGTTCCAGTCGTTGGCAGCAGAGAACTGGAAGGAAAGGCGGCCAAATGAGGTGTTGGCTTTGGGGATGACCAGTGAGATATACCTGCTGGAGCGCCTGCTACGGGTGGGTGTTGTTATGGTGACCAGTGAGCTGAGATAAGCTTTACCTAGCAAAGACTTATGGGTCTGGCAACGAATATGTAGCAAGGGCCAGCCGACGAGAGCATACAGGTCTCAGAGGTTGGGTGGTATATGGGGCTTTGGTGACAAAAAGGATGGCACTGTGATAGACTGCATCCAGTTTGCTGAGTTGAGTGTTGGAGGCTATTTTGTAAATGACATCGCCGAAGTCGAGGATCGGTAGGATAGTCAGTTTTACGAGGGTATGTTTGGCAGTGTGAGTGAAGGATGCTTTGTTGCGAAATAGGAAGGCGATTCTAGATTTAATTTTGGATTGGAGATGCTTAATATGAGTCTGGAAAGAGAGTTTACAGTCTAGCCAGACACCTAGGTATTTGTAGTTGTTCACATATTTGTCCAGAATAGTAATGCTAGTCGGGCGAGCGGGTGCGGGCAGCGATCAGTTGAAGAGCATGCATTTAGTTTTACTAGCGTTTAAGAGAAGTTGGAGGCCACGGAAGGAGAGTTGTATGGCATTGAAGCTCGTTTGGAGGTTCGCTAACACAGTGTCCAAAGAAGAGCCAGATGTATACAGAATGGTGTCGTCTGCGTAGAGGTGGATCAAGGAATCACCCACAGCAAGAGCGACATCGTTGATATATACAAAGAAAAGAGTTGCCCCGAGAGTTGAACCTTGTAGATACCCCCATAGAGACTGCCAGAGATCCGGGCAACAGGCCCTCTGATTTGACACACTGAACTCTATCTGAGAAGTAGTTGGTGAACCAGTTGAGGCAGTCATTTGAGAAACCAAGGCTGTTGAGTCTTCCGATAAGAATACAGTGATTGACAGAGTTGAAAGCCTTGGCCAGGTCGATGAAGACGGCTGCACAGTACTGTCTTTTATTGATGGCGGTTATGATATCGTTTAGTACCTTGATCGTAGCTGAGGTGCACCCGTGACGAGCTCAGAAACCACATTGCACAGCGAAGAATGTACAGTGGGATTCGAAATGGTCAGTATTCTGTTTGTTAACTTAGCTTTCGAAGACTTTAGAAAGGCAGGGCAGGATGGATATAGGTCTGTAACTTTTTGGGTCTAGAGTGTCACCCCCTTTGAAGAGGTGGATGACTGCGGCAGCTTTCCAATCTTTAGGAATCTCGGAAGATACGAAAAAGAGGTTGAACAGACTGGTAATAGGGGTTGCAACAATGCTGGCAAATAATTTTAGAAAGAGAAAGTGCATCGGTGGTGACCGTATTACCAAGCCTCAGTGCAGTGGGCAGCTGGGAGGAGGACTTGCACTTTAGAGTGGGTTTGTTTTCCTAACTGACTGTGTGTATTGGTTCCTGACTTCCCTGAACAGTTGCATATCGCAGGGACTATTCGATGCTAGTGCAGTCAGCCACAGGATGTTTTTGTGCTGGTCGAGGACAGTCAGGTCTGGAGTGAACCAAGGGCTATATCTGTTCTTAGTTCTACATTTCTTGAAAGGGGCGTGCTTATTTAAGATGGTGAGTAAATTACTTTTAAAGAACAACCAGGCATCCTCTACTGACGGGATGAGGTCAATATCCTTCCAGGATACCCGCGCTAGGTTGATTAGAAAGGTCTGCTCGCAGAAGTGTTTTAGGGAGCATTTGACAGTGATGAGGGGTGCTTGTTTGACCGCAGACCCATAACGGATGCAGGCAATGAGGCAGTGATCGCAAAGATCCTGATTGAAAACAGCAGAGGTGTATTTGGAGGTCAAGTTGGTCAGGATATCAATGAGGGTGCCCATGTTTACGGATTTAGGGTTGTACCTGATCATTTGTGTGAGATTGACGGCATCTGGCTTAGATTGTAGGACGATCGGGGTGTTAAGCATATCCCAGTTTAGGTCACCTAACAGAACAAACTCTGAAGATAGATGGGGGCAATCAATTCACATATGGTGTCCAGGGCACAGCTGGGAGCTGAGGGGGGTCTATAACAGGTGGCAACAGTGAGAAACTTATTTCTGGAGAGATTCATTTTTAACATTTGAAGCTCTAACTGTTTGGCCATAGACCTGGAAAGTATGACATCCTGCGAAGATCTAACTCTGCACTAGATTGCAACTCCTCCCCCTTTGGCAGTTCTATCTTGACGGAAAATGTTGTAGTTGGGGATGGAAATCTCAGAATTTTTGCTGGCCTTCCTAAGCCAGGATTCAGAAACGGCAAGGACATCAGGGTTGGCGGAGTGTGCTAAAGCAGTCAGTAAAACAAACTTAGGGAGGAGGCTTCTGATATTAGAATGGATAAAACCAAGGCTTTTACTGTTATGTTCCTTCAGCCCTATGTTCCTTCAGCCCTATGTTCCATCAGCCCTATGTTCCATCAGCCCTATGTTCCATCAGCCCTATGTTCCATCAGCCCTATGTTCCATCAGCCCTATGTTCCATCAGCCCTATGTTCCCTCAGCCCTATGTTCTCTCAGCCCTATGTTCCCTCAGTACCCACAGAATCACCTTTATTTTCCAAATTCATTTGCATGTACAGGAATTTGACTCTGAAATAGTGCTGCTACAATTAACAGAATATACAGACAAAATATTTAGACACATCACAATCCACATACAGTATGTACATGAAGCTAAACACTACAGGCTACACTATGAACACTGAAGCTAAAAAACTACAGGCTACACTATGAACTCTGAAGCTAAGACTACAGGCTACACTATGAACTCTGAAGCTAAAGACTACAGGCTACACTATGAACACTGAAGCTAAAGACTACAGGCTACAATACGAACACTGAAGCGAAAGACTACAGGCTACATTATGAATATTGAAGCTAAAGACTACAGGCTACACTATAAACACTGAAGCTAAATACTACAGGCTACACTATGAACACTGAAGCTAAAGACTACAGACGACAATATAAACACTGAAGCTGAAGACTACAGACTACAATATGAAAACTGAAGCTAAAGACTACAGGCTACACTATGAACACTGTAAGCTAAATTATAACTGTGCGTGTAGAGATGTATGAATAAAACATTTTTAAAGGTTGAGCATACAAAATATTAAGAACACCTGCTCTTTCAATGACAGGTGAATCCAGGTGAAAGCTATGTTCCCTTATTGATATCACCTGTTAAATCAACTTTAATCAGTGTCAATGAAGGGGAGGAGACATGTTGAAGAAGGATTTTTAAGCATTGAGGAGATTGGGACATATATTGTGCATGTGTGTCATTCAGAGGGTGAACGGGCAAGACAAAAGATTTAAGTGCTGTTGAACGGGGTATGGTAGTAGGTGCCAGGTGCACCGGTTTGTGTCAAGAACTGCAACCCCTGCTCGGATTTTCAAGCTCAACAGTTTCCCGTGTGTATCAAGAATGGTTCACCACCCAAAGGACATGCAACCAACTTAACACAACTTTGGGAAGCATTGGAGTCAACATGGGCCAGCATCCCTGTGGAACGCTTTCGACACCTTGCAGAGTCCATGCCCCGACGAATTGAAGATGTCCTGTACAAAAATTCGCTTTTTGGTCTTAATTTAAGGTTAGGGTTAGGCATAAGGTCAGCAGTGTGGTTCATTTTAGAGTTTAGGTTAGGGTTAGGCTTCAAATACAAATGTAAGAGGAGAAATTGTAGAACTGGGTGAGGTTTATGACTTTGTGTCTATAGAAGCTAGGGATGACCCAGAAGCAGCTCAGGGTGAAAGGTCAATGGCGTTTTGCTGCACGCGACTTCTGAATCATCATGTTTTCGCACTGTCTCCATCCACCTTGTAATTCAATATTTGCCATGTTTGGAAATATATCGGTGGAAGCACTTAATGTCCCTCTATGCACATTAAACATGTTTTCAGCTGCAGGCAGTTTACATGTACTTTATCTATCTGTAAGATTGATGGAGGAATACACCAAACATTATTTCAGAAATATCCTGACTTCATTAAATCATACAAACTCCAAAAATGCTTGCTATTTCAGCTAAACCTACTTCTGTTCTGATGACACAAATAGAGGCAAATGTTCTTATTGGGAAACACTATCAATATACATCCCACAAGGTGGCAGTATTTCTTACCATTGATAGCACCATAACAAGGCAGCTTGCCTAAACTGCAACTCCACAACTCACTTCCCTGAGCTCCAATTCCTCCCACACATATCTCACATCTGAGTGCAAGAAGGATCTTGTTAACATGCCTGTTTACTTGACTTTCCCTGCAACCACGTCAGTCTTAACTGCCTTCTGTTGAAAAGACATAGACTTTGATTTAAAGGAACACTTGACTGATGAGAGTCTGAAGTCACTGTAGGATTTATACCCCCCCTCCCCGCAATGGTTTCAGTCTCTCAGTGAAAAGAGAGAGAGAGAGAGAGTGAGTCTGTGTGATGGATAATACTACGCAAACGTCAGATCCACTTAGGATTATCCTCAACAGACGTTCTTGAGCAGTGAAAATACAGTAACTCCCCCATCCCCCATGGACTAGTAACCGAAAGGTTGTCAGATCAAATCCCCAAGCTGACAAGGTAAAAATCTGTCATTCTGCCCCTGAACAAGGCAGTTAAACCACTGTTCCTAGGCCGTCATTGGCCTAGTAAAATTAAATTAAAAATTGCTCTATATAAGTGTCTTCTTGGATGCTTGTCAAGTCATTCTGGGGATGCGGAATAGCTCAGGATTTTCTATACAACTCACAACCGAGATGATTGCATCTCCAGCCTCGAGCATGGATAGAATATACAGACTTTTGAGAGAGTTACCGGACATCCATGTACAGTTGAAGTGGGAAGTTTATATACACTTAGGTTGGAGTCATTAAAAAAAATCAACCACTCCACAAATTTCTTGTTAACAAACTATTGTGGTCCTTCTGTAGCTCAGTTGGTAGAGCATGGCGCTTGTAACGCCAGGGTAGTGGGTTCGATTCCCGGGACCACCCATACGTAGAATGTATGCACACATGACTGTAAGTCGCTTTGGATAAAAGCGTCTGCTAAATGGCATATATTATTATTATTATTATATATTATAGTTTTGGCAAGTCAGTTATGACATCTACTTTGTGCATGACACAAGTAATTTTTCCAACAATTGTTTACAGACAGATTATTTCACTCATAAATCACTTTATCACAATTCCAGTGGGTCAGAAGTTGACATACACGAAATTGACTGTGCCTTTAAACAGCTTGGAAAAATCCAGGAAATGATGTCATGGCCGTAGAAGCTTCTGATAGGCTAATTGACATCATTTGAGTCAATTGGAGGTGTACCTGTGGATGTACTTCAAGGCCTACCTACAAACTCAGTGCCTCTTTGCTTGACATCATGGGAAAATCAAAAGAAATCAGCCATATTCTCAGAAAATAAATTTTAGACCTTCACAAGTCTGGTTCATCCTTGGGAGCAGTTTCCAAACGCCTGAAGGTACCACGTTCATCTGTACAAACAATAGTACCCAAGTATAAACACCATGGGACCACGCAGCTGTCATACCGCTCAGGAAGGAGACACGTTCTGTCTCCTACAGATAAACGTACTTTAGTTCGAAAAGTGCAAATCAATCCCAGTGTCACGACTAGTCAAGGTGGGTGGAATCAGGCGCAGAGAGCAAATAATGAATAAAGGTTTATTCTCCGGTGAACAACAATAAACACGGACAACCCAAAATACAAACAGGGTGAAAAATATCCAAAACAGGAATTTACAGACAAACCGGAGAAATAAAACACAAAAACACCAACAGCCGAAACGAAAAGTCAAAACAAACAATCCCGCACAAAACAAGGGCGGGACAACCTACATTAAATACAGATACTAATTAACTAACACACAGGTGAAAACAATCAGACAAAACCAACAGATAACCGAAAAGGGATCGGTAGTGGCTAATAGGACGGTGACGACGACCGCCGAGCACAGCCCGAACGGGCAGGAGAGCCTACCTTGGCGGAAGTCGTGACACCCAGAACAACAGCAAAGGACCTTGTGAAGATGCTGGAGGAAACAGGTACAAAAATATCTATATCCACAGTAAAAATATTCCTATATTGACATAAACTGAAAATCGGCTCAGCAAGGAAGAAGCCACTGCTCCAAAACTGCCATAAAAAAGCCAGACTACGGTTTGCAACTGCACATGGGGACAAAGATCATACTTTTTGGAGAAATGTCCTCTGGTCTGATGAAACAAAAATAGAACTGTTTGGCCATAATGACCATTGTTATGTTTGGAGGAAAAGGGGGAGGCTTGCAAGCTGAAGAACACCATCCCAACCGTGAAGCACAGGGGTGGCAGCATCATGTTGTGGTGGTGCTTTGCTGCAGGAGGGACTGGTGCACTTCACAAAATAGATGGCTTCATGAGGAAGGACAATTATGTGGATATATTGAAGCAACATCTCAAGACATCAGTTGGTCGCAAATGGGTCTTCCAAATGGACAATGACCCCAAGCATGCTTCCAAAGTTGTGGCAAAATGGCTTAAGGACAACAAAGTCAAGGTATTGGAGTGGCCATCACAAAGCCCTGACCTCAATCCTATAGAACATTTGTGCGCAGAACTGAAAAGCGTGTGCGAGCAAGGAGGCCTACAAACCTGACTCAGTTACACCAGCTCTATCAGGAGGAATGGGCCAAAATTCACCCAACTTATTGTGGGAAGCTTGTGGAACGCTGCCCGAAACATTTGACCCAACTTAAACAAGTTAAAGGCAATGCTACCAAATACTATGAGTGTATGTAAACTTCTGTCCCACTGAGAATGTGATGAAAGAAATAAAAGCTGAAAGAAATAATTCTCTCTACTATTATTCTGACATTTCACATTCTTAAAATATAGTGGTGCTCCTAACTGACCTAAGACAGGGAATATTTACTACGATTAAAAGTCAGGAATTGTGAAAAACAGACTTTAAATGTATTTGGCAAAGGTGTATGTAAACTTTCGACTTCAACTGTAAGTCTCACTAGCTCTAAGAAAATGGATCCATGAATGCAGTCACGTTTTATTTCAAGAAGAGTGAATGTCTGAACGTTTGTTCTAAACTCTAGTGTGTCTATAAAGAGAGGAAACAGAGTTGCTCTCACAAACTCCTGTACAAACTTTGTCTGTGGGCTCCAGTTACACAGTCGGAGACTGTGTGTGTGTGTGTGTGTGTGTGTGTGTGTGTGTGTGTGTGTGTGTGTGTGTGTGTGTGTGTGTGTGTGTGTGTGTGTGTGTGTGTGTGTGTGTGTGTGTGTGTGTGTGTGTGTGTGTGTGTGTGTGTGTGTGTGTGTGTGTAATAAAAATCTAGCCAAAAGTGTCTGTTTTCTCTGCTGTAGTCCACAGCTGGAAGTCTGATCGAGTCTGCGTCAAAGCTATAGCACAACCTTCCTTCCTCCTACACAGGAAATTGCATTTCCCACTTTCTGCCAAGCAGAGGAGTGAGGTGGGTGGGGTTGTGAGCCTGGGGGGAGGAGGGTGGTTCTGAGCAGAAACAGAGTGAGCCCCATTTCGTATTACACACGAATACAGAAAAAAGAAAAGGGAATCCTGAGCTGAGGCTCTTTACTTCGGGAGACATTTAACTGTTTTTTATGGAGACTGCTGGTCTGGAAAATGAAGATCTCTTCTGTGGTCATAGTTCTCCTGACTAAAGCGTTCATTGGAGGTAAGCAACTTTTATATTTAGTTAACTTGGTTAAAATGGAAAATAGTGTTTTTAGGTCATGATATGAAATTTGGCAATACCTTGAAGAGTTATGTGTTGATGGAGGGAGAGAGAGAGAGAGAGAGAGAGAGAGAGAGAGAGAGAGAGAGAGAGAGAGAGAGAGAGAGAGAGAGAGAGAGAGAGAGAGAGAGAGAGAGAGAAAGCAAGAGAAAGAGAGAGAGAGAATGTCATAATAAAAGATTGGGAAAACTTTTGTGAAATTAGTAAGTGTTAGAAAACACATTCCACATGACATGCATTTGAATCAGTAAATAATGTGTTTTCCCTCATCTTTATTAAAAACTAAATTTACTCTGGTTTGTCTGACTTTTTCATAAGATGCAGCTTAATACTTTAGCTAAATAAATATATCTAGCAAATTATAGATTTTATCTAGAGATGAATAGTTCCCTTCTTAGTGGCTTGATGGCTTTGTGTGTCATAGAAATATGCTTACTGCAAATGGAAAGTTGTGAAATTACTTGAAAAAAACAGATGCTGCTTTTGTCATGAAACAGGCCATAAAGTCTGGTCCACTTAAAATGGACATATGCTTGCACTTGAGCCAAACACCACTTTCAGATGTGTCATCAACAAACATTAACACAGTAGGAAAGAGATCATTGGGAACACCTTCCTAATATTGAGTTGCACCACCTTTTGCCTTCAGAACAGCTTCAATTCGTCGGGGCATGAACTCTACAAGGTGTCGAAAGCGTTCCACAGGGATGCTGGACCATGTTGACTCCAATTCTTCCCACAGTTGTGTCAAGTTGGCTGGATGTCCCTTGGGTGGTGGACCATTCTTGATACACACGGGAAACTGTTGAGTGTGACAAACCCAGCTCAAACGGGTGTGCCTGGATCCAACGACTATATCCCATTCAAAGGCTCTGAATGGCACACATACGCAATCCATGTCTCAGTTGTCTCAAGGCTTAAACATCCTTCTTTAACCTATCCCATCCCCTTGATCTACACTAATTGAAGTGGAATTGAAGGTGACATCAATAAGGGATCATAGCTTTCACCTGGATTCACCTGGTCAGTCCATGTCATGGAAAGAGCCAGTGTTCCTTATGTTTTGTCTACTCTGTGTTTATTTACTGTACATACCCTTTGTGTACTATATATTTCAGAAGTGTGCCAGGCCATCAACATCACTGTCACCCCCTCCCCGTTTACGGTGGCCCAGGAGGGTGAGAACGTCACCCTGACCTGCCAGGTGTCCCAGAGACGTCGCTCCAGCAGCCTGCCCGTAGTCAAATGGACATTCCTGCCGGAACGTTCTTCAAGCGACAAAGAGTTCCTCATTGCTAGGGTCAACATGAGAAAGGCCAGGTTCTATGGGGACTATACCAAGAGCTTCCCCTGGCCTAAGTTGAAGCTGACAGTGGTCAAGCAGGGGAAGATTTTCGACCTGCTCATTATGAACATCTCAGCGGAGGACCGTGGACTCTACATATGCCGGGTACAGGAGTTCAAGAAGCACCAGAACCGATGGAAGGCATCAACAAACTGTACGGCCGCCACCGAGCTTAGAGGTAACTATGGCTTTAGGTGTAGCACTGTCTGTGGTGCAGTAGAATATAAATTATGCAGTTGGTGGTGGTAGTAGTAGTAGTAGTAGCAGTAGTAGTAGTAGTAGTAGTAGTAGTAGTAGTAGTACAGTGGTATAAGTAGTAATAGTAGTAGTACAGTGGTATTAGTAGTCGTACAGTGGTATTAGTAGTAGTAGTAATAATAGCAGTAATAGTAGTAGTACTAGTAGTTCAGTGGTATTAGTAGTAGTACAGTGGTATTAGTAGTAGTAGTAATAATAGCAGTAATAGTAGTAGTAGTAGTAGTACAGTGGTATTAGTAGTAGCAGTAGTAGCAGTGGTGGAAGCAGTAGTAGAAGTACATTTACATTGATATTTTAGTTATTTAGCAGACGCTCTTATCCAGAGTCACTTACAGTTAGTGCATTCATCTTAAGATAACTAGGTGGGACAACCATATATCTCAGGCATAGTAAGTACATTTTTTCTCAATAAAGTAGCTATCAGCAAAGTCAGTGCAAGTAGTAGCAGTAGTATTAGTAGTAGTATTAGTTGTAGTAGAAGTAGTAGTGTAGTACAGTGGAAATATTAGTAGTAGTAGTAGTAGTAGTAGTAGTAGTAGTAGTAGTAGTAGTAGTAGTAGTAGTAGTAGTAGCAGTAGTAATATTAGTAGTAGCAGTAGCAGGAGTAATAGCAATAGCAGTAGCAGTTGTAAGTCGCAGCAGTAGTAGCAGTTTTAAGACAGCGCCGGAGAACAAGGCTGACGTTTTACGTATTCCTGACCAATTGTTTATTTTTTTTCTTTGCATTGTTTGTAACCTAGTTTTCAACTTATTTTGCACATAATGTTGCTGCTACAGTCTCTTATGACCGAAAATAACTTCTGCACATGAGAACTGCGATTACTCACCATGGACTGGCTGAATCCTTTTTTCCCCTACATTTGCGTGAAGAGAAGGTCGGAGAAAAAGGGGCCAGAGGGCGGGCTGCCTTCTGAGAATTTTTAGGCGATCGAATAAACCCCCACTTCCTTCCATTCTGCTAGCAAACGTGCAATCTTTGGAAAATCAAATCGATGACCTGCGCGGAAGATTAAACTACCAACGGGACATTCAAAACTGCAACTTATGCTTCACGGACTCGTGGCTGAACGACGACATTATCAACATACAGCTGTATGGTTATATGCTTTATCGGCAGGATAGAACAGCCATGCCTGGTAAGGCAAGGGGCAACGGACTATGTCTTTTTGTAAATAACAGCTGGTGCACGATATCTAAGGAAGTCTCAAGGTTTTGCTCGAGAGTATCTCATGATAAGCTGTAGACCACAATATCTACCAAGATAATTTTAATCTGTGTTTTTCGTAGCTGTCTACATACCAGCACAGACTGATGCTGGCACTAAGACTGCACTCATAAGCAAACAGGAAAACGCTCACCGAGAGGCGACGCTCCTAGTAGCCGGGGACTTTAATGCAGGGAAACTTAAATCCATCTTACCAAATTTATATCAGCATGTTAAATGTACAACCAGAGGGAAAAAACTCTGGACCACCTTTACTCCACACACAAAGACGCATACAAAACTCACCCTCACCCTCCATTTGGCAAAACTGACCATAATTCTATCCTCCTGATTCCTGCTACCATGCAAAAATTAAAGCATTAAGCACCAGTGACTCGATCAATAAGAAAAGTGTTCAGATGAAGCAGATGCTAAGCTACAGGACTGTTTTGGTAGCACAGGAGTATACCACATCAGTCATTGGCTTCATCAATAAGTGCATCGATGACATCATCCCCACAGTGACTGTATGTACATACCCCAACCAGAAGCCATGGATTACAGGCAACATCCGCACTGAGCTAAAGGCTAGAGCTGCCGCTTTCAAGGAGCGTTTCACTGACATTTTCAACCTCGCCTTGTCTGAGTCTGTAATACCAACATGTTTCAAGCAGACCACCATAGTCCATGTGCCCATGCACACTAAGGTGACCTGCCTAAATGACTACCCACCTGTAGCACTCACGTCTGTAGCCATGAAATGCTTTGAAAGGCTGGTCATGGCTCACATCAACATCATTATCCCAGAAACCCTAGACCCACTCCAATTTGCATTACCACCCTAACAGGTCCACATCTGATGTAATCTCTATTGCACCCACACTGCCCTTTTTCACCTGGACAAAAGGAACACCTATGTGAGAATGCTATTCATTGACTACAGCTCAGCGTTCAACACCATAGTACCCTCAAAGCTCATCATTAAGCTAAGGACCCTGGGACTAAACACCTCCCTCTGCAGCTGGATCAGTGATAGGCCTGATCACCGACAATGACGAGACAGCCTATAGGGAGGAGGTCAGAGACCTGGCCATGTGGTGCCAGGACAACAACCTCTCCCTCAACGTGATGGACTACAGGAAAAAGAGGACCGAGCATGGCCCCATTCTCATCGACAGGGCTGTAGTGGAGCAGGTTGAGAACAGTTTGACCACAAGGCACTACAGAGGGTAGTGCGCACAGCCCAGTGCATCACTGGGGCCAAGCTTCCTGCCATCCAGGACCTCTATACCAGGCAGTGTCAGAGGAAGGCCCTAAAAATGGCCAAAGACTCCAGCCACCCTAGTCATAGACTGCTCTCTCTTCTACCACACGGCAAGTCGTACCGGAGTGCCACGTCTAGGTCCAAGGGGCTTCTAAACAGCTTCTACCCCCAAGCCATAAGACTCCTGAACATCTAATCAAATGACTACCCAGACTATTTGCATTGCCCCCTCCCCCCCACCCATCTTTTACACCGCTGCTACTCTCTGTTGTTATCATCTATGCATAGTCACTTTAGTAACTCTACCTACATGTACATATTAACTAACCGGTACCCCCACATATTGACTCTGTACCGGTACCCCCCTGTATATAGTCTTTCTATTGTTATTTTACTGCTGCTCTTTAATTACTTGTTACTTTTATTTCTTATTCTTATTCTTGTTGATTTTTGTATTTTTTTAACTGCATTGTTCGTTAGGGCTCGTAAGTAAGAATTTCACTGTAAGGATGTATTCGGCACATGTGACTAATACAATTTGACTTGATTTGATTAGTAGTAATAGTAGTAGTACAGTGGTATTATTAGTAGTAGTAGTAGTAGCAACAGTACAAGTAGTAGTATGGTGCTTGCCTACGGAGCTGTGAGGGGAACGGCACCTCAGTACCTCCAGGCTCTGATCAGGCCCTACACCCAAACAAGGGCACTGCGTTCATCCACCTCTGGCCTGCTCGCCTCCCTACCACTGAGGAAGTACAGTTCCCGCTCAGCCCAGTCAAAACTGTTCGCTGCTCTGGCCCCCCAATGGTGGAACAAACTCCCTCACGACGCCAGGACAGCGGAGTCAATCACCACCTTCCGGAGACACCTGAAACCCCACCTCTTTAAGGAATACATAGGATAGGATAAGTAATCCTTCTCACCCCCCCCTTTAAGATTTCGATGCACTATTGTAAAGTGACTATTCTACTGGATGTCATAAGGTGAATACACCAATTTGTAAGTCGCTCTGGATAAGAGCGTCTGCTAAATGACTTAAATGTAAATGTAAATGTAGTAGTAGTAATAGTAGTACAATGTTGTTATTAGAAGTAGTAGTAGTAGTAGTAGTAGCAGCATCAGTAGTAGCAGTAGCAGTGGCAGTAGCAGTAGTAGTAGTATCAGTAGTAGCAATAGCAGTAGCAGTAGCAGTAGCAGTAGCAGTAGCAGAAGTAGTAGTAGCAGTAGTAGTAGCAGCAATAGCAGTAGTACTGTAGTAGTAGTAGCAATAGTAGTGTATTAGTAGTAGCAGCAGTAGAAGTGTAGTAGTAGTATCAGTATAAGTAGCAGTAGTAGTGTAGTAGTAGTAGTAATATCAGTAGCAGCAGTAGTAATGTAGTAGCAGTATCAGTAGCAGAGGTAGTAGTAGTAGTAGCAGTAGCAGCAGAAGTAGTAGTAGCAGTAGCAGAAGCAGTAGTAGTAGTTGCAGTATTAGTAGTAGCTGTAGTAGCAGTAGTAGTAGTAATAGTAGCAGTAGCAGTAGCAGTAGCAGTAGCAGTAGCAGTAGCAGCAGCAGTAGTGTTATTATCAGTGCTAGTAGTAGTAGTAGTAGTAGCAGTAGCAGTAGCAGTAGTAGTGTAGCAGTAGTAGTAGCAGTAGCAGTAGCAGTAGTAGTGTAGTAGTTGTTGTTGTAGTATTAGTAGTATTGGTAATAATAGTAGTAGTATTAGTAATAATAATAGTAGTAGTAGTAGCAACAGTAGCAGGAGTAGTAGTATTAGTTGTAGCAGCAGTAGTAGTGTAGTAGTAGTAGTAGCATTAGTAGTGTAGTAGTAGTAGTAGTAGTAGTAGTAGTAGTAGTAGTAGTAGTAGTAGCAGTAGCAGTAGCAGTAGTAGTGTAGTAGTAGTAGTATAGGTAGTAATAGTAACAGTGGTGGTAGTAGTATTGGTAGTAGCAGCAGTAGTGGGGTAGTGGTAGCAGCAGCAGTAGTAGTGTAGTAGTAGTAGTAATAGTAGCAGGAGTAGTAGTATTGGTAGTAGGAGTAGCAGTAGTGTAGTAATATTAGTAGTTGTAGTAGCAAAATGATTAGTAGTTGCAGTAGCAGTAGTAGTGTAGTACAGTGGAAACATCAGAAGTAGTAGTTGTAGAAGCAGGAGTACAGTGCTAATGATAGCTGGAACCAGAACTGGCTGACCTAGTTTCGTGTTTCATCGATCATGAGAAGGAAGAGATTGTGTCATGTGTAAAGGTCATGTTTTCATTGTGGTAAGGAGTTCCATGGTTTGAACAAGCTTGAAAAGAAGTGATACTTGATAGCGATGCTTCATGAGAGAGTATCTTGTCTTCTCTAAAGCTGATGTCAGCCCTTCTGTTCTGCCAGTTCGATGCACAACATTCTGTGAAAGAATCTAAGCAATATACACTGTAGCTCAGCAGATGTAGCACAGCAGATGTAGCACAGCAGATATAGCACAGCAGATGTAGCACAGCAGATATAGGAAAGCAGATGTATTACAGCAGATGTAGCACAGCAGATGTAGTAAAGTAGAAAAACAAAGCAGATGTAGCAAAGCAGATGTAGCAAAGCAGATGTAGTAAAGTAGATATAACAAAGCAGATGTAGTAAAGTAGATATAACAAAGCAGATGTAGTAAAATAGATATAACAAAGCAGATGTAGTAAAATAGATATAACAAAGCAGATGTAGCAAAGCAGATGTAGCAAAGCAGATGTAGTAAAATAGATATAACAAAGCAGATGTAGTAAAGTAGATGTAGCAAAGCAGATGTAGTAAAGTAGATATAACAAAGCAGATGTAGCAAAGCAAATGTAGCAAAGCAGATGTAGCAAAGTAGATATAACAAAGCAGATGTAGTAAAGTAGATATAACAAAGCAGATGTAGTAAAGTAGATATAACAAAGTAGATGTAGTAAAGTAGATATAACAAAGCAGATGTAGTAAAGTAGATATAACAAAGCATATGTAGTAAAGTAGATATAACAAAGTAGATGTAGTAAAGTAGATATAACAAAGCAGATGTAGTAAAGTAGATATAACAAAGCAGATGTAGTAAAGTAGATATAACAAAGTAGATGTAGTAAAGTAGATATAACAAAGCAGATGTAGTAAAGTAGATATAACAAAGCATATGTAGTAAAGTAGATATAACAAAGTAGATGTAGTAAAGTAGATATAACAAAGCAGATGTAGTAAAGTAGATATGACAAAGCAGATGTAGTAAAGTAGATATAACAAAGTAGATGTAGTAAAGTAGATATAACAAAGCAGATGTAGTAAAGTAGATATAACAAAGTAGATGTAGTAAAGTAGATATAACAAAGCAGATGTAGTAAAGTAGATATAACAAAGTAGATGTAGTAAAGTAGATATAACAAAGCAGATGTAGTAAAGTAGATATAACAAAGCATATGTAGTAAAGTAGATATAACAAAGTAGATGTAGTAAAGTAGATATAACAAAGCAGATGTAGTAAAGTAGATATGACAAAGCAGATGTAGTAAAGTAGATATAACAAAGTAGATGTAGTAAAGTAGATATCACAAAGTAGATGTAGTAAAGTAGATATAACAAAGCAGATGTAGTAAAGTATATATAACAAAGCAGATGTAGTAAAGTAGATATAACAAAGTAGATCTAGTAAAGTAGATATAACAAAGCAGATGTAGTAAAGTAGATATAACAAAGCAGGTGTAGTAAAGTAGATATAACAAAGCAGATGTAGTAACGTATGTATAACAAAGTAGATGTAGTAAAGTAGATATAACAAAGTAGATGTAGTAAAGTAGATATAACAAAGCAGATGTAGCAAAGCAGATGTAACAAAGCAGATGTAGTAAAATAGATATAACAAAGTAGATGTAGTAAAGTAGATGTAGCAAAGCAGATGTAGTAAAGTAGATATAACAAAGCAGATGTAGCACAGCAGATGTAACAAAGCAGATGTAGCACAGCAGATGTAGTAAAGTAGATATAACAAAGCAGATGTAGCAAAGTAGATGTAGCAAAGCAGATGTAGTAAAGTAGATATAACAAAGCAGATGTAGCACAGCAGATGTAACAAAGCAGATGTAGCACAGCAGATGTAGTAAAGTAGACATAACAAAGCAGATGTAGCAAAGTAGATGTAGCAAAGCAGATGTAGTAAAGTAGATATAACAAAGCAGATGTAGCACAGCAGATGTAACAAAGCAGATGTAGCACAGCAGATGTAGTAAAGTAGATATAACAAAGCAGATGTAGCAAAGTGGATGTAGCAAAGCAGATGTAGTAGATGTAAGTAGATGTAGCAAAGCAGATGCAGCTAAGCAGATGCATCCTTTCTTTCTAAGCTATTACTTTGAGTAAATTGAAACTTAACCAGTTTTTTCCATGAAATCATTTGTGCCGGCTGTGACATTTGACTGTCCTGTCTGAGCCCAAGCAGACAGACTGGCGGAACAGCCGAGGTAAGGGAACACTGGCACCATCACCACCAAACACATTTTGACTTTGGCTATACCCAGGATTTTCCCTGCATATTATACACATATACAATTGTGGCTAGAAGTGAGTGAACTCGACAGTGAGAGAACAAGAGATAGTTGTAGTATGAGACTGCCCAAAGTTGGTTGCCTAGAACTGCATAGTAATGTATAAACACACTCATTTTGCATTTACAGACACTCTTATTGAAAGAGGAGCAATTAGAGTTATGTGCCTTGCTCAAGGGCACGTCAACAGATTGTTTCACTCCACAGCTAGTTTGAAATGTCGCCAAAGGTGCTATCGAATTAGATCCTTTTCTATAGCTCGTTTGGCTCATGTTAGGGCTGGGAATTGCCAGGGACCACAAAATGTAGGTGCCGAAACAATATGTATTGTGATTCTCCCGATTCTCCCTATTCTACATCTGTTGCAATTTGATACTGTGATTTTCTTGCGATTTCATGTTCCAAACATATTGCTCACTATTTGGGAGGGGTCCAAATAGTCTGGGTAGCCATTTGATTAGCTGTTCAGGAGTCTTATGGTTTGGGGGTAGAAGCTGTTTAGAAGCCTCTTGGACCTAGACTTGGCACTCCGGTACTGCTTGCCGTGCGGAAACAGAGAGAACAGTAAATGACTAGGGTAGCTGGAGTCTTTGATCATTTTTAGGGCCTTCCTCTGACACCGCCTGGTATAGAGGTCCTGGGTGGCTGGAAGCTTGGCCCCGGTGATGCACTGGGCCGTACGCATTACCTTCTGTAGTGCCTTGCGGTCGGAGGCAGAGCAGTTACCATACCATGCAGGATGCTCTCGATGGTGCAGCTGTAAAATCTTTTGAGGATCTGAGGACCCATGCCAAATATTTTCAGTCTCCAGAGGGGGAATAGCTTTTGTCATGCCCTCTTCACGACAAAATCTTGGTGTGCTTGGACCATAATAGTTTGTTGGTGATGTGGACACCAAGGAACTTGAAGCTCTCAACCTGCTCAAATACAGCCCCGTTGATGACAATGGGGGTGTGCTCTGTCCTCCTTTTCCTGTAGTCCACGATCATCTCCTTTGTCTTGATCACTTTGAGGGAGAGGTTGTTGTCCTTGCACCACACGGTCAGGTCTCTGACCTCCTCCCTTTAGGCTGTCTCGTTGTTGTCGGTGATTAGGCCTATCACTGTTGTGTCATCAGCTAACTTAATGATGGTGTTGGAATCGTGCCTGGCCGTACAGTCATGAGTGAACAGGGAGGACATGAGGGGACTGAGCACGCACCCTTGAGGGGCCCCCGTGTTGAGGATCAGCGTGTTGGATATGTTGTTACCTACCCTTACAACCTGGGGGCGGCCCGTCAGGAAGTCCAGGATCAAGTTGCAGAGGGAGGTGTTTAGCCCAGGGTCCTTAGTTTACTGATGAGCTTTGAGGCCACTATGATGCTGAACGCTGAGCTGTAGTCAATGAATCGCATTCTCACATAGGTGTTCCTTTTGTGCAGGTGTGAAAGGGCAGTGTGGAGTGCAATAGAGATTGCATCATCTGTCTATCTGTTGGTGCGGTATGCAAATTGGAGTGAGTCTAGGGTTTCTGGGATAATGGTGTTGATGTGAGCCATGACCAGGGTTTCAAAGCATTTCATGGCTACAGACGTGAGTGCTACGGGTCGATAGTCATTTTGGCAGGTTACCTTAATGTTCTTGGGGACAGGCACTATGGTGGTCTGCTTGAAACATGTTGGTATTACAGACTCAGACAGGGAGAGTTTGAAAATGTCGGTGACGACACTTACCACTTGGTCAGCGCACGCTCGGGGTCTCACACGGTGAAAGAGGGTGATGCAAAGAAGATGGTGAAAAGTGAAGAAAGAGGATGTTAAAGGGAAGGATGTTTTGAAGGTTTTTGTGATGAGGACTTTTGTATGGATCATCACTGCATACTGGTATTAATTTCTTTTTTTTCCTTCTTTACATTTGATGAATACTCTGACGTAGCCCAAAGTTGGTCTATTGATTGCTGAAGACAGTATTTATCCCAGAATGCAAATCTGTCTTAGGGATGCTATTCATTCAATCTGTGTACCGTCACTGTGTGAGGATATAATGAGAGACTTCCTATCAAAAATAAAGGGGGAGCACATATGAATGGAATCAATTGAACAGTGAGAGACATTTCTTTGGCTCCAAGCAGTGCTGCAGATTCAGATGATTCATAGTATTCCAGAATGTGCAGCTGGCCTTTTGGCTCAGTGCATATTCATAATGTCCTATTGAAGTCATACTATATGATTCATGGCAAAGAAGAGTCTTCTGCACCACGATACTGATTTCTGAAGGCCACTATCAAGTATATCCGGGACTCATCAATCAGTCTTGGGAACCAAGAACACATGATCGAGTGTAAATTCACCTAGATAGGAACAAGCTATAGAATTTACAGTAAAGAAAAATGTGTGGCAAAAAAAGTACATGGCAAACACAACTACAGTAAATACTGAGCCAAGACTCATAGCTCGCTGTCATCTACCTCAGACTAATGTTTCAAAATAGTTGAATGTAGGCCATAATTATGATCGGCACAGACAAAGCAAGTGCTGCTGGTTTAGCATCAAGGGAAATACTCTAGAGGTAACCCCAGCGTAAGGGTCAGTGCTATCCGGGTTCCTTGGAACATCCCTACTCCAAACCTGACGCTAACCTTAACCTTAACCTTAACCTTAACCTTAACCATAACCCTTACCTAACCCTAACCTTAATCCTTACCTTGACCATTTTGCATTTCAACTTCAACGTGGTAGTCCCAATGATCTTGGATGGAACAGACCCAGTTTAAACCCTGTGGACAGGCTAACGTGCAGCACACCCAGACACACAGCCAGGCTTCAGCCCAGTAACCCTGGAGATCTGGTGGCTAGCTAAGCGAAGGATGGCTGCTATGTGTGAGAGAGGCTGCTGTCAGCTGCTCGCGGTTTAGGGTATTTCAGGACGACTCGGTGGGTGTTAGCTACCACTAGCCAGTGATTCAGGAAGAGGATTCAGAGGAGAGGATAACCTCAATGCTGTCGTGCTACGCCGAGCCACGTACAATTAGATGTATTGCAAATGTATAATCAGGCAGGACGGTTGACACACTGATGATCGTGGACTTTCCCTGGTTTCCTTTCAGTGCATGTCCTACCAGCGACCACGGCCAAGGAGAGTCTGTGGAGCCTGTTTGAAGGTAAGAACGTGGCTCTCTGGTTCTCTGCATTGTACATGACTAAAATAGCGCAACAACAATAAATAGGTCATAAATGACAAAGATATTTCTGCATAAGTGACTAACAACTGAAACATGAGTCTTCAGGGCTGTACGATATTATGACTGTGACTAATCTGGTCGGGTTTGTGTGTTTCAGACGTGTACCTGTGCGCTGTGCTGATCTGCTCTGTGGGACTGGTGTGCATGTGCATGTTCACCGTGGCGGTGACCTGCCAATATGTTCAGAGGAAGAAGAAGTTAAAAGGTGAGTAAACACTCTATCCCTGCTCCTTCCCATCCAACACTGAAAGCCCTCATCTGGGCCATATTACCAGATCATTTAAAGATAATGGACTCTGATATGTAAAGCCAAGGCATGCTGTTGATGACACGGCAGAATGTTCTTTTGCCCCTCATGCGCTTATGTTTTGTCTCATTGCCTCATAGACAACTACCATTTGGTCAAGAGTCTACAGAACAGGTAAGTTTCATCATTCAAACTCAAGTAACTATGACTTATACTGTACTTTAGCCATTATGGTACACACAGACTCTTTTCATCCATGACCGCGATGGCTACTTACATTTCACTGCTCTAATTCTGCTGTAAACATGCCTGTCTGCTGTCTGCAGTTCAGGGGAGACGGTGACCAGTCTAGTCAGTGTGTCTCCTGCTCTGCCCAAAAAGCAGAGGAGGTACAGGAGGAAACGAAGCAAAGCCCAGTCAGAGATACCACCAGAGATACCAGTTAAAGGTAAACAGACAGTCTCTCAACAACATCATACATCTGTATCACATTTTCCCTTACCCAAGGATGTATGTTTACTTAGAAGCCTATCTTCATACGCACAGTTGGGTATGTGGTCTGGGGGAGGGAATGTGGCTAAAGTAATCATCAGAGCATAAAGGAGTTCTGAACATTCTGTTTCCTGATGCTAGAGATGTTGTGAATTATCTATGAAATATTGCTCTACTTGCCACTACCTTTTGAGCCCATATATGGATCAACTGTACCGTACGTGCGGGCATAGATAAACTGGAAATAGAGCAAAGCAACTTCTATATCAGTCTTTGTGATATCAGGGTGCTACCAGAAATAGTGCAAAGTTTATGGTCAACTAATCAAGTAAGACAGCGGATTTGAAGAAAGTAACGTCTGTTCTTGATATTTTTGTTTCCCCTGGAGATGAATAGGCTGATGTTGGGCAGTTTTAAAGTGTTGTATCAGTCTCACAAGGAGTTCATGTCATGTCGTAGTAGTCTGAATGCCAACACGCATCAAACGTTGTATGTCTGTTCAAC